>NW_025228381.1:9595-14436 GCF_018294505.1 Triticum aestivum | reverse complement strand
TTACTCAATATTCGGAGTTACTTGACACCGCTGGTTGCCGATCACCGCCTGCTGCATGGTAAGAATTTGTAAGACATTGATATTTGCTTTACTGTGAGCGTTTTACCACCACATCCTAGTAGTTATAGGAACAATATTTTTGGGTTTTGTTTCTTGTTCTACTAATCATGATAGGATCCAGAGTCAATTCATGGGCTTTGTCGATCGCGGGAGACGTGCCACCACCTTTGCAAATACCACAACCGTCACGAGAGGTGCACAAACATCCAAATGCACATGATCAGGTTAATGTATCTATACCACCATTTAATGGCCGTTTTAAACCTGCTTTATATATTGAATGGGAGTTCGACATAAAAAATATATTTGCTTCCCATAATTTCAATGAACATAAAAAGGTTAAGGTTGCGGTTGGTTCTTTCACTGGTTATGCTTTGGTTTGGTGGAGTGAATATTGTCGGTTACACCCTGATTATATACCTACTACTTGGGATGATTTGAAACTTGCCATGCGGCATACTTTCGTCCCTGCTTATTATACTCGTGACATGATTAAGAAGTTGCAACACTTAAAACAAGGTAGTGAAACTGTAACAAAATATTATGATGATTTACAAACTACCTTGTTGCATTCCTCTTTAGAAGAAAGTGAAGATGATTTTATGGATAGATTTTGGGGATGATTAAACCGTGATATTCAAGAGATACTAATTCATGAAGAGTGTTATCCTATGGACCATTTGTTTCATCTTGCTTGCAAAGCTGAACAGGAAATAAAACGACGTGTTGGCCACGAGGAGAACAAGCGCACGGTGCACATTCCAAGAGTTGATATGATTGTTCCTTCAACTACTAGGCATACTATGACAGCCACATCCGTTGTTGTCAGGACTACATCACCTCCACCATGTGACACATCGCCCCCGAGAGTGGCTACATCATCTGAGTTGATCATAAGAGGTAATGACAAAGGTACTGATCTTCCATCTCTACATTAGAATGATGAATGCTTTGTCAATTTGAATGCACCATCTGATGAGCTACCCACTACTTTGATCACACCACCTATTTTAGAGGACTACGTTGATAATTTGACTTTGCCATGTGATCAAACAACTGAAATACCAACAATTTTGAGTGCGCCCATTGAATTAACTATTGATGCAAAAGAACCAATGTTTAATCATTTTGATATGACCTCTAATCTTGGTGATGATTCTGTGTTGAATGACTTTTTGCATGTTTGCTTATTTAAGCATGTTGTAGCATCTAAATTTGATGCAAGTAAGGTTTATTCACCAATGTTGGGATGGTTTAATGATGAACATTGTCAATCTTTTGAAATGAATAAGAGCTTCACTTATATGTGCAAACTGAGTTGCAATATTTTCATGCCTTCTACTTCTTGTGCTAATTTATTGGCTTTAGATTTTATGAACTATGCAAGTTACTCATCTATTCATGTGTCATATATGCAAAAATCAAGGGAAGTAAAAATGGATGACATATACATATACAACATGTACACCTTGTCTCTTTTGTTAGCCACATTTCAGATTAAGCAACGCCGAGGACGGCTTTATTTTCAAGAAGGGGAGGATGATGAGGACATGACTACCTTGGATATGACCAAAAATATTGCATATATGCATATTTGTCAGGTGATTTCTAGTGCAAACTATTCAATAATCTATTTATGTTATCCAGAACAAAAATACTTCACACACTTTTGTGTTTTGTCTAATTGCAGCTGTATGGGACATTTGTACAATCCACATATGAAGATAAGGAAGAAAGAGATGTTTATTTGCTGTCCAAAAAGTTCTCTCACGTCACTTTTGGCCCAAGAGAAGATAGAGTCCAAGTCTCTCATGTTCTGGATTCAGATTCGGACTGCACAGACATACCTGACTCAAAACGCACACAAGTTTTTCATACGGACTCCGAATTGGGTGATTCTTTTTTTGTTGGAAACTAGATTTCGTGTACTTTCAAACTCAATTGGAATCACCTTCAAATTCGTCCGGAGCGTTGAGTTGTGGACGAAACAATCTGATGCTGCAGTAGAATCCGAGTCAAACTACAAGTCCAAAGGTGTTACATCACCTCCACTTGGGCCCATTGGCCTTGTACGACCTAGATTTAGTTTTAGGCTGCCTTGGGACGTCCTCCCACCTCCTTGGCCGCCACCCCTTGCTCCTATATAAGTAGATCCATCTAGTAGCTTTTCCTTGGGATTTGTTTAGTTAAAAGTTAGCCATTGCAACTTCGTGTACTTCGTTTGTGTCCAACGACCAGACCAAGACCGCTTACGGATCCCCACTATTATCAATACCTCATATATATTTGCAATATTCAGATTGCTTTATCATATTCTTGCTCGTTCTTCGATTGCTTGCAGGAATAGACCTTCGTGGTCAGGCTGACCGTGCTTCTGGCATCGTCAGTAACCTCAGGAGATTGGTTTAGCGATTGCTAAGGCGCAACGTCATGCACGTTTGTAGTCGGATCGTCAAAGTCGTCTCCACCAAATCGGTAGTATCATCTCATCGAAAGATCGGGACCCTCGCCTCTATCAACAAATGTATCCAATTTAGGCAGCATCATATTCTCATGAACACTAGAATCATTACCAAGAAACGAAAGTACCTGGTAATTTAGTTGGCGTGCGCGAGCTCTAGTAATTGGTCCAGTATGTATAGCAGTAGGGCCTGTGGGTGTAACAATTGTATTGATGTCCTCATCAGATCTTCTCCATGGCCTCTTCAAAATTGTTAAGCACATCTTGCACCTGTTCAGTCATCATTTGCTGAAACTTATCATGAAGCTCCTTGTTCGATAAATTCTCCCAGTCAATCTCGTCGTCTTGTGATCCTGGCATGGTTAGCAGCAATAGAAACACACAAGAATATGATCCTACAGACTACGAACAAGTGGTGGTGGTGGGTGTCACAAACCCGTTAAGCAAAACTCAAATTCTTACCAGTTCTTACCCAGCAGCAGGCGGTGATCGGCAACCGTTGTAGTCAAAACTCTCAAAGCTTGGATAGAGCGATTACCAGGGAGAGTCAAACGCATGACGTAGATGTATGTGGAGGTGGGAAGGCTTATAATATGGTAGCAAAAAGGGTCAGCAATAATCAATTCAGAGATGCAAAGTTGAATAAACGCTCAACGACGGTACTGTGCTGGTCCTAGGCTAGACTGTGCTAGAGACGCGAGCCTAGAACACCAACAAAATCACGGCGCGGCACGTAAACAAGGGAGGAGCACACTCTGAAAAAAAAATTCTCTTTTTTTTGCACTTTTTTTTCCTCTTTTTTTTTTGCTCCGCAACAAATTTTTTTTTGAAAAAGTCTACAAATGGTCTAAAAACTGCCTAGCTAGAATTTTCCAGACTTAGTTTTTTTTTTGAAATTGGAACTATTTTTCTTCTGCAAATGGCTCAGAAGTTGGGGAGTCCTTCTCTGTCACGACTCGGAGTATCGCGTGATCTGGAAATCAAGAACAATGCAACAATTACTGGACTCGGACTAGGACTGGTGGCGGAGATGAATCTGGTGGAACTCGGACTGGTGGCGGAGATGAATCTGGTGGAACACGGACAGGTGGCGGATATATGTTGCAGGTGAACTCGGATTGGCGTGATGGCGGCGGATATGTGGTGGCGTATATGGATTCGGATTGGCGGTGAATATGTGGTGGTGGTATATGGCAACAGTGACGATGATGATGCGGTGGTGATATATGGCAGCGGCGACGTGACAACCTGTGAACAGAACTCGAAACTCTAAAAGACTAGACGCTAAGACCAGCAACTGGACACGACGACGCAACCGCAAATTCAACAAAGCAAATACAGAAAAGATTATGCAAGGCTCAAATTGGTTCGGATGGGATGAACTAACCCTAATTTTTTTTTGGCTTTTTCGTGGACTATAGGTATGAAGAACAGACTCGATCTAAACTACGAAAAACTGTAAAATCTCACCGAGCAACCTGGAAATCTGATACAACTTGATAGAGGCAAAGGTGTCCCGTCTTTCGATGAGATGATGGATATCGCTTTGGTGGAAGTCGACTTTGACGATCTGACTACGAACGTGCGAGGACGTCGCGCCTTAGCAATCGCTAAACCAACTCCGAGAGGTTATTGACCACGCCGGAGCACGATCAACCTGACCACGAGGGTCTGTTTCCTGCGAGCAAACGAAGAACAAGCAAGAAACTAAGATTGCAATCTGGATATTGCGAATATAAGATGAAAGCTTTATTGATCAAGGTGGGGTTCTGTGACGCCTTTGTCTGGTCGTTGAACACAAACGAAGTACGCGAAGTTGCAGCTATGGCGAACTTTTAATCTAAACAAAACCCAAAGTCTAAACGGTGCCCTAAGGGCTGTATTTATGGAGGAAGAGAGGGGGAATTTCGTGGCCCTTGGTGGAGGGGTCCGAAATCAACCCTATCTCTTGTTTCCCCACACATACGGACTCTAAAAATAGCCTATACCTATGTATTTCGAAATTACATGGGTCTGGCCCAATAAAAAGGTGACGCAGCACCTATAATAGCCTCGGGACGAAATTTATGAAGTGGCATCTTGTATATTTCGTCCAAGGCTTCATGCACCCATTATGGTGGCTTCAAAGTCCTGAAATCATCACTTGTAACTCGGTTCTTGTTCCCCTTGCGCATGGCATCATCTCCATGCTTGTTCTTGCTCCAATGTTCATCCTTCTCCAAGCTAGGCCCTTCATTTGTAAGCAAAACAAATGTATCCAATTTAGGCAGCATCATATTCTCATGAACATTAGAATCATTACCAAGAAACGAAAGTACCT
>NW_025228381.1:2997-9510 GCF_018294505.1 Triticum aestivum | reverse complement strand
TCTTGCACGTGCTCGAGTCATGGGTCCTTGTGGGGTTGGATGTGTTGATGTAGAGTCCATGGGGATGATGGTGGGATGCTCCGCATCACTCTTGCTCCAATGTTCATCCTTCTCCAAGCTAGGCCCTTCATTTGTAAGCAAAACAAATGTATCCAATTTAGGCAGCATCATATTCTCATGAACATTAGAATCATTACCAAGAAACGAAAGTACCTGGTAATTTAGTTGGCGTGCGCGAGCTCTCGTAATTGGTCCAGTATGTATAGCAGCAGGGGTTGTGGGTGTAACAATGGTATTGATGTCCTCATCATCCTCCCCTTCTTGAAATGAAGTCGTCCTCAACGGAAGCTCATCTTCCTCACCCAAATAAGGCTTCAAATCTGCAATGTTAAAAGTGGGACTAACCCCAAAATCTGCAGGCAGCTCAAGTTTATATGCATTATCATTTACTTTCTCCAACACCTTAAAAGGACCAGCAGTACGTGGCATTAGCTTTGATTTGCGCAAATCAGGAAATCTATCCTTACGCAAATGTAACCAAACAAGATCTCCAGGTGCAAACACAACATGTTTTCTACCCTTACCTCCAGCAAGTTTATATTTAGCATTCATACGCTCAATGTTTTCCTTAGTTAACTCATGCATTTTTAAAATCAATCCAGCACGTTGTTTAGCATCAAAATTAACCTTCTCCGAAGATGGAAGAGGCAACAAATCAATAGGTGCACGAGGTAGGAAACCATACACAACTTCAAAAGGGCACATCTTAGTAGGAGAATGCAATGAACGATTATAAGCAAATTCAATATGAGGCAAGCATTCCTCCCACATTTTCTTATTACTCTTCAAAACAGCCCTAAGCATAGTAGACAATGTTCTATTGACTACTTCAGTTTGTTCATCAGTTTGGGGGTGACAAGTAGTACTAAAAAGCAGTTTAGTCCCCAACTTAGCCCATAAACATCTCCAAAAGTGGCTAAGAAATTTAGTATCACGATCTGAAACAATAGTATTTGGCACACCATGCAAGCGAATAATTTCACGAAAGAACAAATCAGCAACATTAACAGCATCATCGCTTTTATGACATGGTATAAAGTGTGCCATTTTCGAGAATCTATCCATGACAACAAATATGCTATCCCTCCCCTTCTTTGTTCGAGGTAAACCTAAAACAAAGTCCATAGATAAATCCTCCCAAGGAACACTAGGTACAGGCAAAGGCATATATAAACCATGAGGATTGAGTCGTGACTTAGCTTTTTGACATGTAGTGCAGTGAGCAATAAAACGCTCAACATCCCGTCTCATCTTTGGCCAAAAGAAATGTGTAGCAAGTACGTCCTCCATCTTCTTCACGCCAAAGTGTCCCATTAATCCTCCTCCATGCGCCTTCTCCAACAACAAAAGACGAACGGAGCTAGCTAGAATGCATAGCTTGTTAGCACGAAACACAAATCCATCGTTAACGACAAACTTGTTCCACATTCTTCCTTCTTTACAATTCTGCATTACATCTTTAAAATCAGCATCATGCACATATTGATCTTTGATGGTCTCCAAACCAAATATTTTGAAGTCAAGTTGTGAAAGCATAGTATAGCGACGAGACAATGCATCAGCAATAACATTTTCTTTACGTAGCAAGATGTAATGACCTCCTCCCTTACAACGACGACAAATAATATCACTTGTGTGCCCTGTTGATGCCATGGAAGAAGAAGAACTCTGTGCAGGCCTAGCAGGTGCACTCTTGGCAGATAATGGTGGTTGTGCCTGTTTTCTTGTATCACGACTGGAGGAGGCACCTGATTGAGGTGCTTGTGCAGTTGAAGTAGAAGATGCACGTGGTGTCCATGATGAAGGTCGGCCTGCAGAAAAGTTAGTTCGCGCCAATGCTTGTTGATCCTGCACTTCACGTTCAGCTTTACAAGCAAGATGGAATAAACGAGTGATATTAGTATACTCCTTATAGTCTAGAATGGTCTGAATCTCTCTATTTAATCCACCCAGAAAACGTGCAAGCATAGCTTCATTCTCCTCAACAATACCACATCTAATCATGCCAGTTTGTAATTCCTGATAATATTCTTCTACAGAATTTTTTCCTTGTCTTAAATGCTGTAATTTTTGAAGCAATTCACGTTGATAATATGGTGGAACCCAACGAGTATGCATAGCAGTTTTCAAAGCAGCCCAAGTAGTTGGAATAGGATATAATCTACAATGTTCAGACCGCCATACACATGCAAAACTAGTGAAAGCACAAACAGCAGCGGCAACCCATCTCTCCTCAGGATATTGTAAACATGTAAATCGTTGTTCAGTTTCTAACTCCCAAGTAAGATATATATCAGGAACATATCTACCCTCGAAAGGTGGAATATTCAATTTTAGTTTAGGAAGATGGTCATGATCTCTTACCTGAGGGAAAGCCCTACCATTGTGATTATTTGTATGTGGACGACCTGGTGGTTGTGGTGCAGGTGGTTGCACGTAGTTCTGATTTTGAGCAACCTCATCCTCGTAATCTCCCACATAATCATCCTCCTCCGCATCAGCAGCAGGAGCCACAGAAGTATCAACAGCAGCACCAATAGTTTGGCCAAACGCAAGAGGAACACGGCTCGCTCGGCGGAGGTCTGTTTCGCGACGTGGAGGTAGTCGTTGTTGTTGTTGGAGAGGTGCGTTAGGTGCAGCGGGTGGTGGTGGTGGAAGACGCGCGAGCAATTCATTAAACTTGTTATCGAGCTTTGTTTCGAACGTCTTCTCCATGCCATCTATCTTCTCCATGGCCTCTTCAAATCTATTTAGCACATCTTGCACCTGTCCACTCATCATTTGCTGAAATTTATCATGCAAATCCTTATTCGTCATGTTCTCCCAGTCAGTCTCGTCGGCTTGTGATCCTGGATGGTTAGCAGCAATAGAAACAGACAAGAATATGATCCTACAGACTACTAACAAGAGGTGGTGGTGAGTGTCACAAATCCGTCAAGCAAATCTCAAATTCTTACCAGATCTTACCCAGCAGCAGGCGGTGATCGGCAACCGTTGTAGTCAAAAACTCTCAAAGCTTGGATAGAGCGATTACCAGGGAGAGTCAAACACACGACGTAGATGTATGTGGAGCTGGGAAGGCTTATAATATTGTAGCAAAAAGGTTCAGCAATAATCAATTCAGAGATGCAAAGTTGAATAAATGCTCAACGACGGTACTATGCTGGTCCTAGGCTAGACTGTGCTAGAGACGCGAGCCTAGAACACCAACAAAATCACGGTGCGACATGTAAACAAGGGAGAAGCACACTCTGGATTTTTTTTTCGCTCTTTTTTTTCGACTGCCCGGACCCAAAAACTGGAAACGGGTCAAAAAAAACTTCCTATAATGGCACCTGTCTCAAAACACTCAGAAACACCTAAAAATAGGATAGCCAATTTTTTTTTTGAAAAATGCGTTTTCGAAAAATTTTGGGCCTAAACGGAGGGTGGTTTCCGGACTCTTTTTTTTTTCGAAACCTACGCCGGCAAGGAAACACGAATCGGAATCTAGATGGATCTCGAAATCAAACCTAATATGACAAGAACTCGGATTGGTGGTGGATATATGGTGGTATATGACAGCGGTGGTTGTATATGACAGCGGTGTTGGTATATGGATACGGATTCAAAGCGGTGGCGGATAAGCGGTGGTGGTAGATGGCAGGGGCGATGATGACGGTGCGGCGGCGGCGTGACAACTTATGACCAGAACTCAAAACTCTAAAAGACTAGACTCCAAGACTAGCAACTAGACACGACGATGCAACCGCAAATTCAACAAAGCAAAACCCTAAAAAGATTATGCAAAGGCTCAGATTGGTTCGGGTATGATGAACTAACCCTAATCTTTTTTTTGTGTCTTTTTCGTGGACTGTAGGTATGAAGAACAGACTCGATCTAAACTACGAAAAACTGTAAAATCTCACCGAGCAACCTGGAAATCTGATACCACTTGATGGAGGCAAATGTGTCCCGTCTTTCGATGAGATGATGGATTTCGCTTTGGTAGAAGTCGACTTTGACGATCCGACTACGAACGTGCGAGGACGTCGCGCCTTAGCAATCGCTAAACCAACTCCGAGAGGTTATTGACCACGCCGGAGCACGATCAACTTGACCACGAGGGTCTGTTTCCTGCGAGCAAACGAAGAACAAGCAAGAAACTGAGATTGCAATCTGGATATTGCGAATATAAGATGAAAGCTTTATTGATCAAGGTGGGGTTGTGTGACGCCTTTGTCTGGTTGTTGAACACAAACGAAGTACGCGAAGTTGCAGCTATGGCGAACTTTAATCTAAACAAAACCCAAAGTCTAAACGGTGCCCTAAGGGCTGTATATATGGAGGAAGAGGGGGGAATTTCGTGACCCTTGGTGGAGGTGATAGAGGCAAAGGTGATGAGGACATGACTACCTTGGATATGACCAAAAATATTGCATATATGCATATTTGTCAGGTGATTTCTAGTGCAAACTATTCAATAATCTATTTATGTTATCCAGAACAAAAATACTTCACACACTTTTGTGTTTTGTCTAATTGCAGGTGTATGGGACATTTGTACAATCCACATATGAAGATAAGGAAGAAAGAGATGTTTATTTGCTGTCCAAAAAGTTCTCTCACGTCACTTTTGGCCCAAGAGAAGATAGAGTCCAAGTCTCTCACGTTCTGGTTTCAGATTCGGACTGCACAGACACACCTGACTCAAAACGCACACAAGTTTCTCATACGGACTCCGAATTGGGTGATTCTTTTTTTGTTGGAATCTAGATTTCGTGCACTTTCCAACCCAATTGGAATCACCTTCAAATTCGTCCGGAGCGTTGAGTTGTGGACGAAACAATCTGATGCTGCAGCAGAATCCGAGTCAAACTACAAGTCCAAAGGTGTTACATCACCTCCACTTGGGCCCATTGGCCTTGTACGACCTAGATTTAGTTTTAGGCTGCCTTGGGACGTCCTCCCACCTCCTTGGCCGCCACCCCTTGCTCCTATATAAGTAGATCCATCTAGTAGCTTTTCCTTGGGATTTGTTTAGTTAAAAGTTAGCCATTGCAACTTCGTGTACTT
The DNA here is from genome assembly GCF_018294505.1 of Triticum aestivum. Classification (NCBI taxonomy): domain Eukaryota; kingdom Viridiplantae; phylum Streptophyta; class Magnoliopsida; order Poales; family Poaceae; genus Triticum; species Triticum aestivum. The sequence continues at coordinate 4,395 of NW_025228381.1, read as the reverse complement.
CGTTTGTGTCCAACGACCAGACCAAGACCGCTTACGGATCCCCACCATTATCAATACTTCATATATATTTGCAATATTCAGATTGCTTTTATCATATTCTTGCTCGTTCTTCGATTGCTTGCAGGAATAGACCTTCGTGGTCAGGTTGATCGTGCTCCGGCGTGGTCAATAACCTCAGGAGATTGGTTTAGCGATTGCTAAGGCGCAACGTCGTGCACGTTCGTAGTCGGATCGTCAAAGTCGGCTCCACCAAATCGATAGTTATCATCTCATCGAAAGATCGGGACACCCCCGCCTCTATCAAGTGGTATCAGTTTTCAGGTTGCTCGGTGAGAATTTCCAGTTTTCCTAGATTAGATTTATTTTCTTACCTATTGTCCAAGAAAAAGCCACACAAAAAAAAGTTAGATCTGTTCATCCTTTATCCAAGCCAGTCTGAGCCTTTGCAATTTTCTATTCATTGCTTGCATAGTTGAATTATCGGTTGCATCGTCGTGTCAATTGCTGGTCTTAGCGTCTAGTTCCTTTAGAGTTTCGAGTTCTGTTCACATTAGTCACGCCGCCGCTGCATCATTATTCCTTCCGCTGTCCACCATCCCATCTATTAATTTCCACCACGTGCTACGCACTGTTCATTTTCACAATCATAGTTGAGGTCATTCACATGTTCGCCTGATCCAATCTGCATCTTATCTAGTTTGTCTTGGAAAAAAGAAAAAGAAGATAAAGAAAAAAAAAGAGAGAAAAAAGGAAAGAAAAAAAAAGAAAAAGAGGGAGAAGAAAAAGAAAAAAAAGGCGTGAGAAAAAAAAGAGAGAAGAAAAAAAAATTGGATCTATCTAGAATCAATCTCGTACCTGAATTCGGATTGGAATCTGTTTTGCGCACTGTTCAGTAAAACAGGTGTATCTTCCTCATACGAAGATAGCGACGAGCCGCATCTAAATAGTTGCAGAAGCTAGTTCAATATTTGACACCTCAAAATCGGCTCCTAAATAGGTCTTTTTGCCCTCCGAAGTTCGTGAACACAACTTGTTCCAATTTTTCAGGCCAGTTTTAGAATTCTTTGACTCCTCATATCAACTCGGAATTGAGTGATTCTTTTTGCATTGGAAAGCTTGAGTTAGTAGCATTCTTTGAAAGAATTTATCAGAAAATTGTCTCAAACTTTTCAAGAGGAAAGTTGGAGAGAGAGTTGTTGTATATCCTGCTTGGCAGTTGTTTTTCATCATTATCTTCACTGCCGTTGTGATCTTCACTTATATCTTGCTGTCAAGAGCTACTTAGTATCCTTCATTGATGCTAGTTGTGCTACGCCGTGACCTCATTAGTGTTCTAGGCTCGCGTCTCTAGTCCGGTCTAGCCTAGGACCAGCACAGTACCGTCGTTGAGCGTTTATT
>NW_025228381.1:0-1278 GCF_018294505.1 Triticum aestivum | reverse complement strand
TCGCTTTGGTGGAAGTCGACTTTGACGATCCGACTACGAACGTGCGAGGACGTCGCGCCTTAGCAATCGCTAAACCAACTCCGAGAGGTTATTGACCACACCGGAGCACGATCAACCTGACCACGAGGGTCTGTTTCCTGCGAGCAAACAAAGAACAAGCAAGAAACTAAGATTGCAATCTGGATATTGCGAATATAAGATGAAAGCTTTATTGATCAAGGTGGGGTTCTGTGACGCCTTTGTCTGGTCGTTGAACACAAACGAAGTACGCAAAGTTGCAGCTATGGCGAACTTTTAATCTAAACAAAACCCAAAGTCTAAACGATGCCCTAAGGGCTGTATATATGGAGGAAGAGGGGGGGAATTTCGTGGCCCTTGGTGGAGGGGTCCGAAATCAACCCTATCTCTTGTTTCTCCACACATACGGACTCTAAAAATAGCCTATACTTATGTATTTCGAAATTACATGGGTCTGGCCCAATAATAAGGTGACGCAGCACCTAAAATAGCATCGGGACGAAATTTATGAAGTGGCATCTTGTATATTTCGTCCAAGGCTTCATGCACCCATTATGGTGGCTTCAAAGTCCTGAAATCATCACTTGTAACTCCGTTCTTGTTCCAATGTTCATCCTTCTCCAAGCTAGGCCCTTCATTTGTAAGCAAAACAAATGTATCCAATTTAGGCAGCATCATATTCTCATGAACATTAGAATCATTACCAAGAAACGAAAGTACCTGGTAATTTAGTTGGCGTGCACGAGCTCTAGTAATTGGTCCAGTATGTATAGCAGCAGGGGTTGTGGGTGTAACAATTGTATTGATGTCCTCAGCATCGTCCCCTTCTTGAAATGAAGTCGTCCTCGATGGAAGTTCATCTTCCTCACCCAAATAAGGCTTCAAATCTGCAATGTTAAAAGTGGGACTAACCCCAAAATCTGCAGGCAGCTCAAGTTTATATGCATTATCATTTATTTTCTCTAACACCTTAAAGGGACCATCAGCACGTGGCATTAACTTTGATTTGCGCAAATCAGGAAATCTATCCTTACGCAAATGTAACCTAACAAGATCTCCAGGTGCAAACACAACATGTTTTCTACCCTTATCTCCAGAAAGTTTATATTTAGCATTCATACGCTCAATGTTTTCCTTAGTTAACTCATGCATTTTTAAAATCAATTCAGCACGTTGTTTAGCATCAAAATTAACCTTCTCCGAAGAAGGAAGAGGCAACAAATCAATAGGTGCACGAGGTAGGAAACCATACACAACTTC
>NW_025228380.1:54561-67294 GCF_018294505.1 Triticum aestivum | reverse complement strand
TGTTGACGACGGACACATAAACGAACCCCGGGGTTCATCGATCGTGGAAATTGCTCTAGGTACCCAAAACGTTGAGTGATAGTGCACAAAACGGACTAGAATCGGCCGAATATGTGAGTGTTGATGACCGACACGTAAACGCACCAAGGGTTCGTCAATCATCGAAATGACTCCAAGACCCCAAAATAGAGTAATAGTCCAAGAAACGGGCCAGAATCGGCCCAAGCTATGATTGTTGATGACCGACATGTAAGCGCACCTTGGAATTCGACAACCATGGAAATCGCTTTGGGACCCCAAAACGGTGAGTAATAGTCCATGAAAAGGGCCAGAATCGGCCAAAACTGGGAGTGTTGATGACCAACACGTAAGCACATCTTGGAGTTTAACAACTATGGAAATCGCTTCGGGACCCCAAAACCGTGAGTAATAGTCCACGAAACATGTCAGAATTGGCCAAAACTGTGAGTGTTGACGACAGACACATAAATGCACCCCGGGGTTCATCAATCCTGGAAATCCCTCTGGGTCTCCAAAACACTGAGTAATACTGCACAAAACGGACACGATTCGGCCAAATATGTGAGTGTTGATCACCGACACGTAAACGCACCCTGGGGTTCGTCAATCATGGAAATGACTCTGAGACCCCAAAATAGAGTAGTAGTCCAAGAAACGGGCCAGAATCGTCCCAAACTGTTATTGTTGATGACCGACACGTAAGCGCACCTTGGAGTTCGACAACCATGGAAATCGCTTTGGGACCCCAAAACGGTGAATAATAGTCCATGAAACGGGCCAGAATCGGCCAAAACTGGGAGTGTTGATGACCAACACGTAAGCACACCTTGGAGTTCAACAACTATGGAAATCGCTTCGGGACCCCAAAACCGTGAGTAATAGTCCACGAAACATGTCAGAATTGGCCAAAACTGTGAGTGTTGACGACAGACACATAAATGCACCCCGGGGTTCATCAATCGTGGAAATCCCTCTGGGTCTCCAAAACACTGAGTAATACTGCACGAAACGGACACGATTCGGCCAAATATGTGAGTGTTGATGACCGACACGTAAACGCACCCTGGGGTTCGTCAATCATGGAAATGACTCTGAGACCCCAAAATAGAGTAGTAGTCCAAGAAACGGGCCAGAATCGTCCCAAACTGTTATTGTTGATGACCGACACGTAAGCGCACCTTGGAGTTCGACAACCATGGAAATCGCTTTGGGACCCCAAAACGGTGAGTAATAGTCCATGAAACGGGCCAGAATCGGCCAAAATTGCGAGTGTTGATGACCAACACGTAAGGACACCTTGGGGTTCAACAACTATGGAAATCGCTTCGGGAACCCAAAACGGTGAGTAATAGTCCACGAAACCCGTCAGAATTGGCCAAAACTGTCAGTGTTGACGACGGACACATAAACGAACCCCGGGGTTCATCGATCGTGGAAATTGCTCTAGGTCCCCAAAACGCTGGGTGATAGTGCACAAAACGGACTAGAATCGGCCGAACATGTGAGTGTTGATGACCGACACGTAAACGCACCAAGGGTTCGTCAATCATCGAAATGACTCCAAGACCCCAAAATAGAGTAATAGTCCAAGAAACGGGCCAGAATCGGCCCAAACTGTGATTGTTGATGACCGACATGTAAGCGCACCTTGGAATTCGACAACCATGGAAATCGCTTTGGGACCCCAAAACGGTGAGTAATAGTCCATGAAACGGGCCAGAATCGGCCAAAACTGGTAGTGTTGATGACCAACACGCAAGCACACCTTGGAGTTCAACAACTATGGAAATCGCTTCGGGACCCCAAAACCGTGAGTAATAGTCCCTCCAAGAAACATGTCAGAATTGGCCAAAACTGTGAGTGTTGACGACAGACACATAAATGCACCCCGGGGTTCATCAATCGTGGAAATCCCTCTGGGTCGCCAAAACACTGAGTAATAGTGCACGAAACGGACACGATTCGGCCAAATATGTGAGTGTTGATGACCGACACGTAAACGCACCCTGGGGTTCGTCAATCATGGAAATGACTCTGAGACCCCAAAATAGAGTAGTAGTCCAAGAAACGGGCCAGAATTGGCCCAAACTGTGATTGTCGATGACCGACATGTAAGCGCACCTTGGAGTTCGACAACCATGGAAATCGCTTTGGGACCCCAAAACGGTGAGTAATAGTCCATGAAACGGGCCAGAATCGGCCAAAATTGCGAGTGTTGATGACCAACACGTAAGGACACCTTGGGGTTCAACAACTATGGAAATCGCTTCGGGAACCCAAAACGGTTAGTAATAGTCCACGAAACCCGTCAGAATTGGCCAAAACTGTCAGTGTTGACGACGGACACATAAACGAACCCCGGGGTTCATCGATCGTGGAAATTGCTCTAGGTCCCCAAAACGCTGGGTGATAGTGCACGAAACGGACTAGAATCGGCCGAATATGTGAGTGTTGATGACCGACACGTAAACGCACCAAGGGTTCGTCAATCATCGAAATGACTCCAAGACCCCAAAATAGAGTAATAGTCCAAGAAACGGGCCAGAATCGGCCCAAACTGTGATTGTTGATGACCGACATGTAAGCGCACCTTGGAATTCGACAATCATGGAAATCGCTTTGGGACCCCAAAACGGTGAGTAATAGTCCATGAAACGGGCCAGAATCGGCCAAAACTGGGAGTGTTGATGACCAACACGTAAGCACACCTTGGGGTTCAACAACTATGGAAATCGCTTCGGGACCCCAAAACCGTGAGTAATAGTCCCTCCACGAAACATGTCAGAATTGGCCAAAACTGTGAGTGTTGACGACAGACACATAAATGCACCCCGGGGTTCATCAATCGTGGAAATCCCTCTGGGTCGCCAAAACACTGAGTAATAGTGCACGAAACGGACACGATTCGGCCAAATATGTGAGTGTTGATGACCGACACGTAAACGCACCCTGGGGTTCGTCAATCATGGAAATGACTCTGAGACCCCAAAATAGAGTAGTAGTCCAAGAAACGGGCCAGAATTGGCCCAAACTGTGATTGTTGATGACCGACACGTAAGCGCACCTTGGAGTTCGACAACCATGGAAATCGCTTTGGGACCCCAAAACGGTGAGTAATAGTCCATGAAACGGGCCAGAATCGGCCAAAATTGCGAGTGTTGATGACCAACACGTAAGGACACCTTGGGGTTCAACAACTATGGAAATCGCTTCGGGAACCCAAAACGGTTAGTAATAGTCCACGAAACCCGTCAGAATTGGCCAAAACTGTCAGTGTTGACGACAGACACATAAACGAACCCCGGGGTTCATCGATCGTGGAAATTGCTCTAGGTCCCCAAAACGCTGGGTGATAGTGCACAAAACGGACTAGAATCGGCCGAATATGTGAGTGTTGATGACCGACACGTAAACGCACCAAGGGTTCGTCAATCATCGAAATGACTCCAAGACCCCAAAATAGAGTAGTAGTCCAAGAAACGGGCCAGAATCGGACCAAACTGTGATTGTTGATGACCGACACGTAAGCGCACCTTGGAGTTCGACAACCATGGAAATCGCTTTGGGACCCCAAAACGGTGAGTAATAGTCCATGAAACGGGCCAGAATCGGCCAAAACTGCGAGTGTTGATGACCAACACGTAAGGACACCTTGGCGTTCAACAACTATGGAAATCGCTTCGGGACCCCAAAACGGTGAGTAATAGTCCACGAAACCCGTCAGAATTGGCCAAAACTGTCAGTGTTGACGACGGACACATAAACGAACCCCGGGGTTCATCGATCGTGGAAATTGCTCTAGGTACCCAAAACACTGAGTAATAGTGCACGAAACGGACACGATTCGGCCAAATATGTGAGTGTTGATGACCGACACGTAAACGCACCCTGGCGTTCGTCAATCATGGAAATGACTGTGAGACCCCAAAATAGAGTAGTAGTCCAAGAAACGGGCCAGAATCGGCCCAAACTGTGATTGTTGATGACCGACACGTAAGCGCACCTTGGAGTTCGACAACCATGGAAATCGCTTTGGGACCCCAAAACGGTGAGTAATAGTCCATGAAACGGGCCAGAATCGGCCAAAACTGGGAGTGTTGATGACCAACACGTAAGCACACCTTGGGGTTCAACAACTATGGAAATCGCTTCGGGACCCCAAAACCGTGAGTAATAGTCCCTCCACGAAACATGTCAGAATTGGCCAAAACTGTGAGTGTTGACGACAGACACATAAATGCACCCCGGGGTTCATCAATCGTGGAAATCCCTCTGGGTCGCCAAAACACTGAGTAATAGTGCACGAAACGGACACGATTCGGCCAAATATGTGAGTGTTGATGACCGACACGTAAACGCACCCTGGGGTTCGTCAATCATGGAAATGACTCTGAGACCCCAAAATAGAGTAGTAGTCCAAGAAACGGGCCAGAATTGGCCCAAACTGTGATTGTTGATGACCGACACGTAAGCGCACCTTGGAGTTCGACAACCATGGAAATCGCTTTGGGACCCCAAAACGGTGAGTAATAGTCCATGAAACGGGCCAGAATCGGCCAAAATTGCGAGTGTTGATGACCAACACGTAAGGACACCTTGGGGTTCAACAACTATGGAAATCGCTTCGGGAACCCAAAACGGTTAGTAATAGTCCACGAAACCCGTCAGAATTGGCCAAAACTGTCAGTGTTGACGACAGACACATAAACGAACCCCGGGGTTCATCGATCGTGGAAATTGCTCTAGGTCCCCAAAACGCTGGGTGATAGTGCACAAAACGGACTAGAATCGGCCGAATATGTGAGTGTTGATGACCGACACGTAAACGCACCAAGGGTTCGTCAATCATCGAAATGACTCCAAGACCCCAAAATAGAGTAGTAGTCCAAGAAACGGGCCAGAATCGGACCAAACTGTGATTGTTGATGACCGACACGTAAGCGCACCTTGGAGTTCGACAACCATGGAAATCGCTTTGGGACCCCAAAACGGTGAGTAATAGTCCATGAAACGGGCCAGAATCGGCCAAAACTGCGAGTGTTGATGACCAACACGTAAGGACACCTTGGCGTTCAACAACTATGGAAATCGCTTCGGGACCCCAAAACGGTGAGTAATAGTCCACGAAACCCGTCAGAATTGGCCAAAACTGTCAGTGTTGACGACGGACACATAAACGAACCCCGGGGTTCATCGATCGTGGAAATTGCTCTAGGTACCCAAAACGTTGAGTGATAGTGCACAAAACGGACTAGAATCGGCCGAATATGTGAGTGTTGATGACCGACACGTAAACGCACCAAGGGTTCGTCAATCATCGAAATGACTCCAAGACCCCAAAATAGAGTAATAGTCCAAGAAACGGGCCAGAATCGGCCCAAGCTATGATTGTTGATGACCGACATGTAAGCGCACCTTGGAATTCGACAACCATGGAAATCGCTTTGGGACCCCAAAACGGTGAGTAATAGTCCATGAAAAGGGCCAGAATCGGCCAAAACTGGGAGTGTTGATGACCAACACGTAAGCACATCTTGGAGTTCAACAACTATGGAAATCGCTTCGGGACCCCAAAACTGTGAGTAATAGTCCACGAAACATGTCAGAATTGGCCAAAACTGTGAGTGTTGACGACAGACACATAAATGCACCCCGGGGTTCATCAATCGTGGAAATCCCTCTGGGTCTCCAAAACACTGAGTAATACTGCACGAAACGGACACGATTCGGCCAAATATGTGAGTGTTGATGACCGACACGTAAACGCACCCTGGGGTTCGTCAATCATGGAAATGACTCTGAGACCCCAAAATAGAGTAGTAGTCCAAGAAACGGGCCAGAATCGTCCCAAACTGTTATTGTTGATGACCGACACGTAAGCGCACCTTGGAGTTCGACAACCATGGAAATCGCTTTGGGACCCCAAAACGGTGAGTAATAGTCCATGAAACGGGCCAGAATCGGCCAAAATTGCGAGTGTTGATGACCAACACGTAAGGACACCTTGGGGTTCAACAACTATGGAAATCGCTTCGGGAACCCAAAACGGTGAGTAATAGTCCACGAAACCCGTCAGAATTGGCCAAAACTGTCAGTGTTGACGACAGACACATAAACGAACCCCGGGGTTCATCGATCGTGGAAATTGCTCTAGGTCCCCAAAACGCTGGGTGATAGTGCACAAAACGGACTAGAATCGGCCGAACATGTGAGTGTTGATGACCGACACGTAAACGCACCAAGGGTTCGTCAATCATCGAAATGACTCCAAGACCCCAAAATAGAGTAATAGTCCAAGAAACGGGCCAGAATCGGCCCAAACTGTGATTGTTGATGACCGACATGTAAGCGCACCTTGGAATTCGACAACCATGGAAATCGCTTTGGGACCCCAAAACGGTGAGTAATAGTCCATGAAACGGGCCAGAATCGGCCAAAACTGGGAGTGTTGATGACCAACACGTAAGCACACCTTGGAGTTCAACAACTATGGAAATCGCTTCGGGACCCCAAAACCGTGAGTAATAGTCCATGAAACATGTCAGAATTGGCCAAAACTGTGAGTGTTGACGACAGACACATAAATGCACCCCGGGGTTCATCAATCATGGAAATCCCTCTGGGTCGCCAAAACACTGAGTAATAGTGCACGAAACGGACACGATTCGGCCAAATATGTGAGTGTTGATGACCGACACGTAAACGCACCCTGGCGTTCGTCAATCATGGAAATGACTGTGAGACCCCAAAATAGAGTAGTAGTCCAAGAAACGGGCCAGAATCGGCCCAAACTGTGATTGTTGATGACCGACACGTAAGCGCACCTTGGAGTTCGACAACCATGGAAATCGCTTTGGGGCCCCAAAACGGTGAGTAATAGTCCATGAAACGGGCCAGAATCGGCCCAAACTGTGAGTGTTGATGACCCACACGTAAGGACACCTTGGGGTTCAACAACTATGGAAATCGCTTCGGGACCCCAAAACGGTGAGTAATAGTCCACGAAACCCGTCAGAATTGGCCAAAACTGTCAGTGTTGACGACGGACGCATAAACGAACCCCGGGGTTCATCGATCGTGGAAATTGCTCTAGGTACCCAAAACGTTGAGTGATAGTGCACAAAACGGACTAGAATCGGCCGAATATGTGAGTGTTGATGACCGACACGTAAACGCACCAAGGGTTCGTCAATCATCGAAATGACTCCAAGACCCCAAAATAGAGTAATAGTCCAAGAAAGGGGCCAGAATCGGCCCAAACTATGATTGTTGATGACCGACATGTAAGCGCACCTTGGAATTCGACAACCATGGAAATCGCTTTGGGACCCCAAAACGGTGAGTAATAGTCCATGAAAAGGGCCAGAATCGGCCAAAACTGGGAGTGTTGATGACCAACACGTAAGCACACCTTGGAGTTCAACAACTATGGAAATCGCTTCGGGACCCCAAAACCGTGAGTAATAGTCCACGAAACATGTCAGAATTGGCCAAAACTGTGAGTGTTGACGACAGACACATAAATGCACCCCGGGGTTCATCAATCGTGGAAATCCCTCTGGGTCGCCAAAACACTGAGTAATAGTGCACGAAACGGACACGATTCGGCCAAATATGTGAGTGTTGATGACCGACACGTAAACGCACCCTGGCGTTCGTCAATCATGGAAATGACTGTGAGACCCCAAAATAGAGTAGTAGTCTAAGAAACGGGCCAGAATCGGCCCAAACTGTGATTGTTGATGACCGACACGTAAGCGCACCTTGGAGTTCGACAACCATGGAAATCGCTTTGGGACCCCAAAACGGTGAGTTATAGTCCATGAAACGGGCAAGAATCGGCCAAAACTGGGAGTGTTGATGACCAACACGTAAGCACACCTTGGGGTTCAAGAACTATGGAAATCGCTTCGGGACCCCAAAACCATGAGTAATAGTCCCTCCACGAAACATGTCAGAATTGGCCAAAACTGTGAGTGTTGACGACAGACACATAAATGAACCCCGGGGTTCATCGATCATGGAAATTGCTCTAGGTCCCCAAAACGCTGGGTGATAGTGCACGAAACGGACACGATTCGGCCAAATATGTGAGTGTTGATGACCGACACGTAAACGCACCCTGGGGTTCGTCAATCATGGAAATGACTCCAAGACCCCAAAATAGAGTAATAGTCCAAGAAACGGGCCAGAATCGGCCCAAACTGTGATTGTTGATGACCGACATGTAAGCGCACCTTGGAATTCGACAACCATGGAAATCGCTTTGGGACCCCCCAACGGTGAGTAATAGTCCATGAAACGGGCCAGAATCGGCCAAAACTGGGAGTGTTGATGACCAACACGTAAGCACACCTTGGAGTTCAACAACTATGGAAATCGCTTCGGGACCCCAAAACCGTGAGTAATAGTCCACGAAACATGTCAGAATTGGCCAAAACTGTGAGTGTTGACGACAAACACATAAATGCACCCCGGGGTTCATCAATCGTGGAAATCCCTCTGGGTCTCCAAAACACTGAGTAATACTGCACGAAACGGACACGATTCGGCCAAATATGTGAGTGTTGATGACCGACACGTAAATGCACCCTGGGGTTCGTCAATCATGGAAATGACTCTGAGACCCCAAAATAGAGTAGTAGTCCAAGAAACGGGCCAGAATCGTCCCAAACTGTTATTGTTGATGACCGACACGTAAGCGCACCTTGGAGTTCGACAACCATGGAAATCGCTTTGGGACCCCAAAACGGTGAATCATAGTCCATGAAACGGGCCAGAATCGGCCAAAACTGGGAGTGTTGATGACCAACACGTAAGCACACCTTGGGGTTGAACAACTATGGAAATCGCTTCGGGACCCCAAAACCGTGAGTAATAGTCCCTCCACGAAACATGTCAGAATTGGCCAAAACTGTGAGTGTTGACGACAGACACATAAATGCACCCCGGGGTTCATCAATCGTGGAAATCCCTCTGGGTCGCCAAAACACTGAGTAATAGTGCACGAAACGGACACGATTCGGCCAAATATGTGAGTGTTGATGACCGACACGTAAACGCACCCTGGGGTTCGTCAATCATGGAAATGACTCTGAGACCCCAAAATAGAGTAGTAGTCCAAGAAACGGGCCAGAATTGGCCCAAACTGTGATTGTTGATGACCGACACGTAAGCGCACCTTGGAGTTCGACAACCATGGAAATCGCTTTGGGACCCCAAAACGGTGAGTAATAGTCCATGAAACGGGCCAGAATCGGCCAAAATTGCGAGTGTTGATGACCAACACGTAAGGACACCTTGGGGTTCAACAACTATGGAAATCGTTTCGGGAACCCAAAACGGTTAGTAATAGTCCACAAAACCCGTCAGAATTGGCCAAAACTGTCAGTGTTGACGACGGACACATAAACGAACCCCGAGGTTCATCGATCGTGGAAATTGCTCTAGGTCCCCAAAACGCTGGGTGATAGTGCACAAAACGGACTAGAATCGGCCGAATATGTGAGTGTTGATGACCGACACGTAAACGCACCAAGGGTTCGTCAATCACGGAAATGACTCCAAGACCCCAAAATAGAGTAGTAGTCCAAGAAACGGGCCATAATCGGACCAAACTGTGATTGTTGATGACCGACACGTAAGCGCACCTTGGAGTTCGACAACCATGGAAATCGCTTTGGGACCCCAAAACGGTGAGTAATAGTCCATGAAAAGGGCCAGAATCGGCCAAAACTGGGAGTGTTGATGACCAACACGTAAGCACATCTTGGAGTTCAACAACTATGGAAATCGCTTCGGGACCCCAAAACCGTGAGTAATAGTCCACGAAACATGTTAGAATTGGCCAAAACTGTGAGTGTTGACGACAGACACATTAATGCACCCCGGGGTTCATCAATCATGGAAATCCCTCTGGGTCTCCAAAACACTGAGTAATACTGCACGAAACGGACACGATTCGGCCAAATATGCGAGTGTTGATGACCGACACGAAAACGCACCCTGGGGTTCGTCAATCATGGAAATGACTCTGAGACCCCAAAATAGAGTAGTAGTCCAAGAAACGGGCCAGAATCGTCCCAAACTGTTATTGTTGATGACCGACACGTAAGCGCACCTTGGAGTTCGACAACCATGGAAATCGCTTTGGGACCCCAAAACGGTGAATAATAGTCCATGAAACGGGCCAGAATCGGCCAAAATTGCGAGTGTTGATGACCAACACGTAAGGACACCTTGGGGTTCAACAACTATGGAAATCGCTTCGGGAACCCAAAACGGTGAGTAATAGTCCACGAAACCCGTCAGAATTGGCCAAAACTGTCAGTGTTGACGACGGACACATAAACGAACCCCGGGGTTCATCGATCGTGGAAATTGCTCTAGGTCCCCAAAACGCTGGGTGATAGTGCACAAAACGGACTAGAATCGGCCGAATATGTGAGTGTTGATGACCGACACGTAAACGCACCAAGGGTTCGTCAATCATCGAAATGACTCCAAGACCCCAAAATAGAGTAATAGTCCAAGAAACGGGCCAGAATCGGCCCAAACTGTGATTGTTGATGACCGACATGTAAGCGCACCTTGGAATTCGACAACCATGGAAATCGCTTTGGGACCCCAAAACGGTGAGTAATAGTCCATGAAACGGGCCAGAATCGGCCAAAACTGGGAGTGTTGATGACCAACACGTAAGCACACCTTGGAGTTCAACAACTATGGAAATCGCTTCGGGACCCCAAAACCGTGAGTAATAGTCCACGAAACATGTCAGAATTGGCCAAAACTGTGAGTGTTGACGACAAACACATAAATGCACCCCGGGGTTCATCAATCGTGGAAATCCCTCTGGGTCGCCAAAACACTGAGTAATAGTGCACGAAACGGACACGATTCGGCCAAATATGTGAGTGTTGATGACCGACACGTAAACGCACGCTGGCGTTCGTCAATCATGGAAATGACTGTGAGACCCCAAAATAGAGTAGTAGTCCAAGAAACGGGCCAGAATCGGCCCAAACTGTGATTGTTGATGACCGACACGTAAGCGCACCTTGGAGTTTGACAACCATGGAAATCGCTTTGGGACCCCAAAACGGTGAGTAATAGTCCATGAAACGGGCCAGAATCGGCCAAAACTGGGAGTGTTGATGACCAACACGTAAGCACACCTTGGGGTTCAACAACTATGGAAATCGCTTTGGGACCCCAAAACCGTGAGTAATAGTCCCTTCACGAAACATGTCAGAATTGGCCAAAACTGTGAGTGTTGACGACAGACACATAAATGCACCCCGGGGTTCATCAATCGTGGAAATCCCTCTGGGTCGCCAAAACACTGAGTAATAGTGCACGAAACGGACACGATTCGGCCAAATATGTGAGTGTTGATGACCGACACGTAAACGCACCCTGGGGTTCGTCAATCATGGAAATGACTCTGAGACCCCAAAATAGAGTAGTAGTCCAAGAAACGGGCCAGAATTGGCCCAAACTGTGATTGTTGATGACCGACACGTAAGCGCACCTTGGAGTTCGACAACCATGGAAATTGCTTTGGGACCCCAAAACGGTGAGTAATAGTCCATGAAACGGGCCAGAATCGGCCAAAATTGCGAGTGTTGATGACCAACACGTAAGGACACCTTGGGGTTCAACAACTATGGAAATCGCTTCGGGAACCCAAAACGGTTAGTAATAGTCCAGGAAACCCGTCAGAATTGGCCAAAACTGTCAGTGTTGACGACGGACACATAAACGAACCCCGGGGTTCATCGATCGTGGAAATTGCTCTAGGTCCCAAAAACGCTGGGTGATAGTGCACAAAACGGACTAGAATCGGCCAAATATGTGAGTGTTGATGACCGACACGTAAACGCACCAAGGGTTCGTCAATCATCGAAATGACTCCAAGACCCCAAAATACAGTAGTAGTCCAAGAAACGAGCCAGAATCGGACCAAACTGTGATTGTTGATGACCGACACGTAAGCGCACCTTGGAGTTTGACAACCATGGAAATCGCTTTGGGACCCCAAAACGGTGAGTAATAGTCCATGAAACGGGCCAGAATCGGCCAAAACTGGGAGTGTTGATGACCAACACGTAAGCACATCTTGGAGTTCAACAACTATGGAAATCGCTTCGGGACCCCAAAACTGTGAGTAATAGTCCACGAAACATGTCAGAATTGGCCAAAACTGTGAGTGTTGACGACAGACACATAAATGCACCCCGGGGTTCATTAATCGTGGAAATCCCTCTGGGTCTCCAAAACACTGAGTAATACTGCACGAAACGGACACGATTCGGCCAAATATGTGAGTGTTGATGACCGACACGTAAACGCACCCTGGGGTTCGTCAATCATGGAAATGACTCTGAGACCCCAAAATAGAGTAGTAGTCCAAGAAACGGGCCAGAATCGTCCCAAACTGTTATTGTTGATGACCGACACGTAAGCGCACCTTGGAGTTCGACAACCATGGAAATCGCTTTGGGACCCCAAAACGGTGAATAATAGTCCATGAAACGGGCCAGAATCGGCCAAAATTGCGAGTGTTGATGACCAACACGTAAGGACACCTTGGGGTTCAACAACTATGGAAATCGCTTCGGGAACCCAAAACGGTGAGTAATAGTCCACGAAACCTGTCAGAATTGGCCAAAACTGTCAGTGTTGACGACGGACACATAAACGAACCCCG
>NW_025228380.1:49065-49876 GCF_018294505.1 Triticum aestivum | reverse complement strand
GGACCCCAAAACGGTGAGTAATAGTCCATGAAACGGGCCAGAATCGGCCAAAATTGGGAGTGTTGATGACCAACACGTAAGCACACCTTGGAGTTCAACAACTATGGAAATCGCTTCGGGACCCCAAAACCGTGAGTAATAGTCCACGAAACATGTCAGAATTGGCCAAAACTGTGAGTGTTGACGACAGACACATAAATGCACCCCGGTGTTCATCAATCATGGAAATCCCTCTGGGTCGCCAAAACACTGAGTAATAGTGCACGAAACGGACACGATTCGGCCAAATATGTGAGTGTTGATGACCGACACGTAAACGCACCCTGGGGTTCGTCAATCATGGAAATGACTCTGAGACCCCAAAATAGAGTAGTAGTCCAAGAAACGGGCCAGAATCGTCCCAAACTGTTATTGTTGATGACCGACACGTAAGCGCACCTTGGAGTTCGACAACCATGGAAATCGCTTTGGGACCCCAAAACGGTGAATAATAGTCCATGAAACGGGCCAGAATCGGCCAAAATTGCGAGTGTTGATGACCAACACGTAAGGACACCTTGGGGTTCAACAACTATGGAAATCGCTTCGGGAACCCAAAACGGTGAGTAATAGTCCACGAAACCTGTCAGAATTGGCCAAAACTGTCAGTGTTGACGACGGACACATAAACGAACCCCGTGGTTCATCGATCGTGGAAATTGCTCTAGGTCCCCAAAACGCTGGGTGATAGTGCACAAAACGGACTAGAATCGGCCGAATATGTGAGTGTTGATGACCGACACGTAAACGCACCAAGGGTTCCTCAATCATC
>NW_025228380.1:39595-49055 GCF_018294505.1 Triticum aestivum | reverse complement strand
CCAAAACGGTGAGTAATAGTCCACGAAACCCGTCAGAATTGGCCAAAACTGTCAGTGTTGACGACGGACACATAAACGAACCCCGGGGTTCATCGATCGTGGAAATTGCTCTAGGTACCCAAAACGTTGAGTGATAGTGCACAAAACGGACTAGAATCGGCCGAATATGTGAGTGTTGATGACCGACACGTAAACGCACCAAGGGTTCGTCAATCATCGAAATGACTCCAAGACCCCAAAATAGAGTAATAGTCCAAGAAACGGGCCAGAATCGGCCCAAGCTATGATTGTTGATGACCGACATGTAAGCGCACCTTGGAATTCGACAACCATGGAAATCGCTTTGGGACCCCAAAACGGTGAGTAATAGTCCATGAAAAGGGCCAGAATCGGCCAAAACTGGGAGTGTTGATGACCAACACGTAAGCACATCTTGGAGTTCAACAACTATGGAAATCGCTTCGGGACCCCAAAACTGTGAGTAATAGTCCACGAAACATGTCAGAATTGGCCAAAACTGTGAGTGTTGACGACAGACACATAAATGCACCCCGGGGTTCATCAATCGTGGAAATCCCTCTGGGTCTCCAAAACACTGAGTAATACTGCACGAAACGGACACGATTCGGCCAAATATGTGAGTGTTGATGACCGACACGTAAACGCACCCTGGGGTTCGTCAATCATGGAAATGACTCTGAGACCCCAAAATAGAGTAGTAGTCCAAGAAACGGGCCAGAATCGTCCCAAACAGTTATTGTTGATGACCGACACGTAAGCGCACCTTGGAGTTCGACAACCATGGAAATCGCTTTGGGACCCCAAAACGGTGAATAATAGTCCATGAAACGGGCCAGAATCGGCCAAAATTGCGAGTGTTGATGACCAACACGTAAGGACACCTTGGGGTTCAACAACTATGGAAATCGCTTCGGGAACCCAAAACGGTGAGTAATAGTCCACGAAACCTGTCAGAATTGGCCAAAACTGTCAGTGTTGACGACGGACACATAAACGAACCCCGTGGTTCATCGATCGTGGAAATTGCTCTAGGTCCCCAAAACGCTGGGTGATAGTGCACAAAACGGACTAGAATCGGCCGAATATGTGAGTGTTGATGACCGACACGTAAACGCACCAAGGGTTCCTCAATCATCGAAATGACTCCAAGACCCCAAAATAGAGTAATAGTCCAAGAAACGGGCCAGAATCGGCCCAAACTGTGATTGTTGATGACCGACATGTAAGCGCACCTTGGAATTCGACAACCATGGAAATCGCTTTAGGACCCCAAAACGGTGAGTAATAGTCCATGAAACGGGCCAGAATCGGCCAAAATTGGGAGTGTTGATGACCAACACGTAAGCACACCTTGGAGTTCAACAACTATGGAAATCGCTTCGGGACCCCAAAACCGTGAGTAATAGTCCACGAAACATGTCAGAATTGGCCAAAACTGTGAGTGTTGACGACAGACACATAAATGCACCCCGGTGTTCATCAATCATGGAAATCCCTCTGGGTCGCCAAAACACTGAGTAATAGTGCACGAAACGGACACGATTCGGCCAAATATGTGAGTGTTGATGACCGACACGTAAACGCACCCTGGCGTTCGTCAATCATGGAAATGACTGTGAGACCCCAAAATAGAGTAGTAGTCCAAGAAACGGGCCAGAATCGGCCCAAACTGTGATTGTTGATGACCGACACGTAAGCGCACCTTGGAGTTCGACAACCATGGAAATCGCTTTGGGACCCCAAAACGGTGAGTAATAGTCCATGAAACGGGCCAGAATCGGCCAAAACTGCGAGTGTTGATGACCAACACGTAAGCACACCTTGGAGTTCAACAACAATGGAAATCACTTCGGGACCCCAAAACCGTGAGTAATAGTCCACGAAACATTTCAGAATTGGCCAAAACTGTGAGTGTTGACGACAGACACATAAATGCATCCCGGGGTTCATCAATCGTGGAAATCCCTCTGGGTCTCCAAAACATTGAGTAATAGTGCACGAAACGGACACGATTCGGCCAAATATGTGAGTGTTGATGACTGACACGTAAACGCACCCTGGGGTTCGTCAATCATGGAAATGACTCTGAGACCCCAAAATAGAGTAGTAGTCCAAGAAACGGGCCAGAATCGGCCCAAACTGTGATTGTTGATGACCGACACGTAAGCGCACCTTGGAGTTCGACAACCATGGAAATCGCTTTGGGACCCCAAAACGGTGAGTAATAGTCCATGAAACGGGCCAGAATCGGCCAAAACTGCGAGTGTTGATGACCAACACGTAAGCACACCTTGGAGTTCAACAACAATGGAAATCACTTCGGGACCCCAAAACCGTGAGTAATAGTCCACGAAACATGTCAGAATTGGCCAAAACTGTGAGTGTTGACGACAAACACATAAATGCACCCCGGGGTTCATCAATCGTGGAAATCCCTCTGGGTCTCCAAAACACTGAGTAATAGTGCACGAAACGGACACGATTCGGCCAAATATGTGAGTGTTGATGACCGACACGTAAACGCACCCTGGGGTTCGTCAATCATGGAAATGACTCTGAGACCCCAAAATAGAGTAGTAGTCCAAGAAACGGGCCAGAATCGGCCCAAACTGTGATTGTTGATGACCGACACGTAAGCGCACCTTGGAGTTCGACAACCATGGAAATCGCTTAGGGACCCCAAAACGGTGAGTAATAGTCCACGAAACCCGTCAGAATTGGCCAAAACTCTCAGTGTTGACGACAGACACATAAACGAACCCTGGGGTTCATCGATCGTGGAAATTGCTCTAGGTCCCCAAAACGCTGAGTGATAGTGCACAAAACGGACTAGAATCGGCCGAATATGTGAGTGTTGATCACCGACACGTAAACGCACCAAGGGTTCGTCAATCATCGAAATGACTCCAAACCCCAAAATAGAGTAATAGTCCAAGAAACGGGCCAGAATCGGCCCAAACTGTGATTGTTGATGACCGACATGTAAGCGCACCTTGGAATTCGACAACCATGGAAATCGCTTTGGGACCCCAGAACGGTGAGTAATAGTCCATGAAACGGGCTAGAATCGGCCAAAACTGCGAGTGTTGATGACCAACACGTAAGCAAACCTTGGAGTTCAACAACTATGGAAATCACTTCGGGACCCCAAAACCGTGAGTAATAGTCCACGAAACATGTCAGAATTGGCCAAAACCGTGAGTGTTGACGACAGACACATAAATGCACCTCGGGGTTCATCAATCGTGGAAATCCCTCTGGGTCTCCAAAACATTGAGTAATCGTGCACGAAACGGACACGATTCGGACAAATATGTGAGTGTTGCTGACCGACACGTAAACACACCCTGGGGTTCGTCAATCATGGAAATGACTCTGAGACCCCAAAATAGAGTAGTAGTCCAAGAAACGGGCCAGAATCGGCCCAAACTGTGATTGTTGATGACCGACACGTAAGCGCACCTTGGAGTTCGACAACCATGGAAATCGCTTAGGGACCCCAAAACGGTGAGTAATAGTC
This sequence comes from Triticum aestivum, assembly GCF_018294505.1. Classification (NCBI taxonomy): domain Eukaryota; kingdom Viridiplantae; phylum Streptophyta; class Magnoliopsida; order Poales; family Poaceae; genus Triticum; species Triticum aestivum. Next base: position 45,514 of record NW_025228380.1, on the reverse strand, counting down.
CACGAAACCCGTCAGAATTGGCCAAAACTCTCAGTGTTGACGACAGACACATAAACGAACCCCGGGGTTCATCGATCGGGGAAATTGCTCTAGGTCCCCAAAATGCTGAGTGATAGTGCACAAAACGGACTAGAATCGGCCGAATATGTGAGTGTTGATCACCGACACGTAAACGCACCAAGGGTTCGTCAATCACCGAAATAACTCCAAACCCCAAAATAGAGTAATAGTCCAAGAAACGGGCCAGAATCGGCCCAAACTGTGATTGTTGATGACCAACATGTAAGCGCACCTTGGAATTCGACAACCATGGAAATCGCTTTGGGACCCCAAAACGGTGAGTAATAGTCCATGAAACGGGCTAGAATCGGCCAAAACTGCGAGTGTTGATGACCAACACGTAAGCACACCTTGGAGTTCAACAACTATGGAAATCACTTCGGGACCCCAAAACCGTGAGTAATAGTCCACGAAACATGTCAGAATTGGCCAAAACCGTGAGTGTTGACGACAGACACATAAATGCACCCCGGGGTTCATCAATCGTGGAAATCCCTCTGGGTCTCCAAAACATTGAGTAATAGTGCACGAAACGGACACGATTCGGCCAAATATGTGAGTGTTGATGACCGACACGTAAACGCACCCTGGGGTTCGTCAATCATGGAAATGACTCCGAGACCCCAAAATAGAGTAGTAGTCCAAGAAACGGGCCAGAATCGGCCCAAACAGTGATTGTTGATGACCGACACGTAAGCGCACCTTGGAGTTCGACAACCATGGAAATCGCTTTGGGACCCCAAAACGGTGAGTAATAGTCCATGAAACGGGCCAGAATAGGCCAAAACTGCGAGTGTTGATGACCAACACGTAAGGACACCTTGGGGTTCAACAACTATGGAAATCGCTTCGGGACCCCAAAACGGTGAGTAATAGTCCACGAAACCCGTCAGAATTGGCCAAAACTCTCAGTGTTGACGACGGACACATAAACGAACCCCGGGGTTCATCGATCGTGGAAATCCCTCTGGGTCTCCAAAACATTGAGTCATAGTGCACGAAACGGACACGATTCGGCCGAATATGTGAGTGTTGATCACCGACACGTAAACGCACCAAGGGTTCGTCAATCATGGAAATGACTCTGAGACCCCAAAATAGAGTAATAGTCCAAGAAACGGGCCAGAATCGGCCCAAACAGTGATTGTTGATGACCGACATGTAAGCGCACCTTGGAATTCGACAACCATGGAAATCGCTTTGGGACCCCAAAACGGTGAGTAATAGTCCATGAAACGGGCCAGAATCGGCCAAAACTGCGAGTGTTGATGACCAACACGTAAGGACACCTTGGGGTTCAACAACCATGGAAATCGCTTCGGGACCCCAAAATGGCGAGTAATAGTCCACGAAACCCGTCAGAATTGGCCAAAACTCTCAGTGTTGACGACGGACGCATAAACGAACCCCGGGGTTCATCGATCGTGGAAATTGCTCTAGGTCCCCAAAACGCCGAGTGATAGTGCACAAAACGGACTAGAATCGGCCGAATATGTGAGTGTTGATCACCGACACGTAAACGCACCAAGGGTTCGTCAATCATCGAAATGACTCCAAGACCCCAAAATAGAGTAATAGTCCAAGAAACGGGCCAGAATCGGCCCAAACTGTGATTGTTGATGACCGACATGTAAGCGCACCTTGGAATTCGACAACCATGGAAATCGCTTTGGGACCCCAAAACGGTGAGTAATAGTCCATGAAACGGGCCAGAATCGGCCAAAACTGCGAGTGTTGATGACCAACACGTAAGCACACCTTGGAGTTCAACAACTATGGAAATCACTTCGGGACCCCAAAACCGTGAGTAATAGTCCACGAAACATGTCAGAATTGGCCAAAACCGTGAGTGTTGACGACAGACACATAAATGCACCCCGGGGTTCATCAATCGTGGAAATCCCTCTAGGTCTCCAAAACATTGAGTAATAGTGCACGAAACGGACACGATTCGGAAAAATATGTGAGTGTTGATGACCGACACGTAAACGCAGCCTGGGGTTCGTCAATCATGGAAATGACTCCGAGACCCCAAAATAGAGTAGTAGTCCAAGAAACGGGCCAGAATCGGCCCAAACAGTGATTGTTGATGACCGACACGTAAGCGCACCTTGGAGTTCGACAACCATGGAAATCGTTTTGGGACCCCAAAACGGTGAGTAATACTCCATGAAATGGGCCAGAATCGGCCAAAACTGCGAGTGTTGATGACCAACACGTAAGGACACCTTGGGGTTCAACAACTATGGAAATCGCTTCGGGACCCCAAAACGGTGAGTAATAGTCCACGAAACCTGTCAGAATTGGCCAAAACTCTCAGTGTTGACGACGGACACATAAACGAACCCCGGGGTTCATCGATCGTGGAAATCCCTCTGGGTCTCCAAAACATTGAGTCATAGTGCACGAAACGGACACGATTCGCCCGAATATGTGAGTGTTGATCACCGACACGTAAACACACCAAGGGTTCGTCAATCATGGAAATGACTCTGAGACCCCAAAATAGAGTAATAGTCCAAGAAACGGGCCAGAATCGGCCCAAACAGTGATTGTTGATGACCGACACGTAAGCGCACCTTGGAGTTCGACAACCATGGAAATCGCTTTGGGACCCCAAAACGGTGAGTAATAGTCCATGAAACGGGCCAGAATCGGCCAAAACTGCGAGTGTTGATGACCAACACGTAAGGACACCTTGGGGTTCAACAACTATGGAAATCGCTTCGGGACCCCAAAACGGTGAGTAATAGTCCACGAAACCCGTCAGAATTGGCCAAAACTGTCAGTGTTGACGACGGACACATAAACGAACCCCGGGGTTCATCGATCGTGGAAATTGCTCTAGGTACCCAAAACGTTGAGTGATAGTGCACAAAACGGACTAGAATCGGCCGAATATGTGAGTGTTGATGACCGACACGTAAACGCACCAAGGGTTCGTCAATCATCGAAATGACTCCAAGACCCCAAAATAGAGTAATAGTCCAAGAAACGGGCCAGAATCGGCCCAAGCTATGATTGTTGATGACCGACATGTAAGCGCACCTTGGAATTCGACAACCATGGAAATCGCTTTGGGACCCCAAAACGGTGAGTAATAGTCCATGAAAAGGGCCAGAATCGGCCAAAACTGGGAGTGTTGATGACCAACACGTAAGCACATCTTGGAGTTCAACAACTATGGAAATCGCTTCGGGACCCCAAAACCGTGAGTAATAGTCCACGAAACATGTCAGAATTGGCCAAAACTGTGAGTGTTGACGACAGACACATAAATGCACCCGGGGTTCATCAATCGTGGAAATCCCTCTGGGTCTCCAAAACACTGAGTAATAGTGCACGAAACGGACACGATTCGGCCGAATATGTGAGTGTTGATGACCGACACGTAAACGCACCCTGGGGTTCGTCAATCATGGAAATGACTCTGAGACCCCAAAATAGAGTAGTAGTCCAAGAAACGGGCCAGAATCGTCCCAAACTGTTATTGTTGATGACCGACACGTAAGCGCACCTTGGAGTTCGACAACCATGGAAATCGCTTCGGGACCCCCAAACGGTGAATAATAGTCCATGAAACGGGCCAGAATCGGCCAAAATTGCGAGTGTTGATGACCAACACGTAAGGACACCTTGGGGTTCAACAACTATGGAAATCGCTTCGGGACCCCAAAACGGTGAGTAATAGTCCACGAAACCCGTCAGAATTGGCCAAAACTGTCAGTGTTGATGACGGACACATAAACGAACCCCGGGGTTCATCAATCGTGGAAATTGCTCTAGGTACCCAAAACGTTGAGTGATAGTGCACAAAACGGACTAGAATCGGCCGAATATGTGAGTGTTGATGACCGACACGTAAACGCACCAAGGGTTCGTCAATCATCGAAATGACTCCAAGACCCCAAAATAGAGTAATAGTCCAAGAAACGGGCCAGAATCGGCCCAAGCTATGATTGTTGATGACCGACATGTAAGCGCACCTTGGAATTCGACAACCATGGAAATCGCTTTGGGACCCCAAAACGGTGAGTAATAGTCCATGAAAAGGGCCAGAATCGGCCAACACTGGGAGTGTTGATGACCAACACGTAAGCACATCTTGGAGTTCAACAACTATGGAAATCGCTTCGGGACCCCAAAACCGTGAGTAATAGTCCACGAAACATGTCAGAATTGGCCAAAACTGTGAGTGTTGACGACAGACACATAAATGCACCCCGGGGTTCATCAATCGTGGAAATCCCTCTGGGTCTCCAAATACCTGAGTAATACTGCACGAAACGGACACGATTCGGCCAAATATGTGAGTGTTGATGACCGACACGTAAAGGCACCCTGGGGTTCGTCAATCATGGAAATGACTGTGAGACCCCAAAATAGAGTAGTAGTCCAAGAAACGGGCCAGAATCGTCCCAAACTGTTATTGTTGATGACCGACACGTAAGCGCACCTTGGAGTTCGACAACCATGGAAATCGCTTTGGGACCCCAAAACGGTGAGTAATAGTCCATGAAACGGGCCAGAATCGGCCAAAACTGGGATTGTTGATGACCAACACGTAAGGACACCTTGGGGTTCAACAACTATGGAAATCGCTTCGGGACCCCAAAATGGTGAGTAATAGTCCACGAAACCCATCAGAATTGGCCAAAACTGTCAGTGTTGACGACAGACACATAAACGAACCCCGGGGTTCATCGATCGTGGAAATTGCTCTAGGTACCCAAAACGTTGAGTGATAGTGCACAAAACGGACTAGAATCGGCCGAATATGTGAGTGTTGATGACCGACACGTAAACGCACCAAGGGTTGGTCAATCATCGAAATGACTCCAAGACCCCAAAATAGAGTAATAGTCCAAGAAACGGGCCAGAATCGGCCCAAACTATGATTGTTGATGACCGACATGTAAGCGCACCTTGGAATTCGACAACCATGGAAATCGTTTTGGGACCCCAAAACGGTGAGTAATAGTCCATGAAAAGGGCCAGAATCGGCCAAAACTGGGAGTGTTGATGACCAACACGTAAGCACACCTTGGAGTTCAACAACTATGGAAATCGCTTCGGGACCCCAAAACCGTGAGTAATAGTCCACGAAACATGTCAGAATTGGCCAAAACTGTGAGTGTTGACGACAGACACATAAATGCACCCCGGGGTTCATCAATCGTGGAAATCCCTCTGGGTCTCCAAAACACTGAGTAATACTGCACAAAACGGACACGATTCGGCCAAATATGTGAGTGTTGATGACCGACACGTAAACGCACCCTGGGGTTCGTCAATCATGGAAATGACTCTGAGACCCCAAAATAGAGTAGTAGTCCAAGAAACAGGCCAGAATCGTCCCAAACTGTTATTGTTGATGACCGACACGTAAGCGCACCTTGGAGTTCGACAACCATGGAAATCGCTTTGGGACCCCAAAACGGTGAGTAATAGTCCATGAAACGGGCCAGAATCGGCCAAAATTGCGAGTGTTGATGACCAACACGTAAGGACACCTTGGGGTTCAACAACTATGGAAATCGCTTCGGGAACCCAAAACGGTGAGTAATAGTCCACGAAACCCGTCAGAATTGGCCAAAACTGTCAGTGTTGACGACGGACACATAAACGAACCCCGGGGTTCATCGATCGTGGAAATTGCTCTAGGTCCCCAAAACGCTGGGTGATAGTGCACAAAACGGACTAGAATCGGCCGAACATGTGAGTGTTGATGACCGACACGTAAACGCACCAAGGGTTCGTCAATCATCGAAATGACTCCAAGACCCCAAAATAGAGTAATAGTCCAAGAAACGGGCCAGAATCGGCCCAAACTGTGATTGTTGATGACCGACATGTAAG
>NW_025228380.1:34711-38081 GCF_018294505.1 Triticum aestivum | reverse complement strand
GACCCCAAAACCGTGAGTAATAGTCCACGAAACATGTCAGAATTGGCCAAAACTGTGAGTGTTGACGACAGACACATAAATGCACCCCGGGGTTCCTCAATCGTGGAAATCCCTCTGGGTCTCCAAAACACTGAGTAATACTGCACGAAACGGACACGATTCGGCCAAATATGTGAGTGTTGATGACCGACACGTAAACGCACCCTGGGGTTCGTCAATCATGGAAATGACTCTGAGACCCCAAAATAGAGTAGTAGTCCAAGAAACGGGCCAGAATCGTCCCAAACTGTTATTGTTGATGACCGACACGTAAGCGCACCTTGGAGTTCGACAACCATGGAAATCGCTTTGGGATCCCAAAACGGTGAGTAATAGTCCATGAAACGGGCCAGAATCGGCCAAAATTGCGAGTGTTGATAACCAACACGTAAGGACACCTTGGGGTTCAACAACTATGGAAATCGCTTCGGGAACCCAAAACGGTGAGTAATAGTCCACGAAACCCATCAGAATTGGCCAAAACTGTCAGTGTTGACGACGGACACATAAACGAACCCCGGGGTTCATCGATCGTGGAAATTGCTCTAGGTCCCCAAAACGCTGGGTGATAGTGCACAAAACGGACTAGAATCGGCCGAACATGTGAGTGTTGATGACCGACACGTAAACGCACCAAGGGTTCGTCAATCATCGAAATGACTCCAAGACCCCAAAATAGAGTAATCGTCCAAGAAACGGGCCAGAATCGGCCCAAACTGTGATTGTTGATGACCGACATGTAAGCGCACCTTGGAATTCGACAACCATGGAAATCGCTTTGGGACCCCAAAACGGTGAGTAATAGTCCATGAAACGGGCCAGAATCGGCCAAAACTGGGAGTGTTGATGACCAACAAGTAAGCACACCTTGGAGTTCAACAACTAGGGAAATCGCTTCGGGACCCCAAAACCGTGAGTAATAGTCCCTCCACGAAACATGTCAGAATTGGCCAAAACTGTGAGTGTTGACGACGGACACATAAATGCACCCCGGGGTTCATCAATCGTGGAAATCCCTCTGGGTCGCCAAAACACTGAGTAATAGTGCACGAAACGGACACGATTCGGCCAAATATGTGAGTGTTGATGACCGACACGTAAATGCACCCTGGGGTTCGTCAATCATGGAAATGACTCTGAGACCCCAAAATAGAGTAGTAGTTCAAGAAATGGGCCAGAATTGGCCCAAACTGTGATTGTTGATGACCGACACGTAAGCGCACCTTGGAGTTCGACAACCATGGAAATCGCTTTGGGACCCCAAAATGGTGAGTAATAGTCCATGAAACGGGCCAGAATCGGCCAAAACTGCGAGTGTTGATGACCAACACGTAAGGACACCTTGGGGTTCAACAACTATGGAAATCGCTTCGGGACCCCAAAACGGTGAGTAATAGTCCACGAAACCCGTCAGAATTGGCCAAAACTGTCAGTGTTGACGACGGACACATAAACGAACCCCGGGGTTCATCGATCGTGGAAATTGCTCTAGGTACCCAAAACGTTGAGTGATAGTGCACAAAACGGACTAGAATCGGCCGAATATGTGAGTGTTGATGACCGACACGTAAACGCACCAAGGGTTCGTCAATCATCAAAATGACTCCAAGACCCCAAAATAGAGTAATAGTCCAAGAAACGGGCCAGAATCGGCCCAAACTATGATTGTTGATGACCGACATGTAAGCGCACCTTGGAATTCAACAACCATGGAAATCGCTTTGGGACCCCAAAACGGTGAGTAATAGTCCATGAAAAGGGCCAGAATCGGCCAAAACTGGGAGTGTTGATGACCAACACGTAAGCACACCTTGGAGTTCAACAACTATGGAAATCGCTTCGGGACCCCAAAACCGTGAGTAATAGTCCACGAAACATGTCAGAATTGGCCAAAACTGTGAGTGTTGACGACAGACACATAAATGCACCCCGGGGTTCATCAATCGTGGAAATCCCTCTGGGTCTCCAAAACACTGAGTAATAGTGCACGAAACGGACACGATTCGGCCAAATATGTGAGTGTTGATGACCGACACGTAAACGCACCCTGGGGTTCGTCAATCATGGAAATGACTCTGAGACCCCAAAATAGAGTAGTAGTCCAAGAAACGGGCCAGAATCGTCCCAAACTGTGATTGTTGATGACCGACACGTAAGCGCACCTTGGAGTTCGACAACCATGGAAATCGCTTTGGGACCCCAAAATGGTGAGTAATAGTCCATGAAACGGGCCAGAATCGGGCAAAACTGCGAGTGTTGATGACCAACACGTAAGCACACCTTGGGGTTCAACAACTATGGAAATCGCTTCGGGACCCCAAAACGGTGAGTAATAGTCCACGAAACCCGTCAGAATTGGCCAAAACTGTCAGTGTTGATGACATACACATAAACGAACCCCGGGGTTCATCGATCGTGGAAATTGCTCTAGGTCCCCAAAACGCTGAGTGATAGTGCACAAAACGGACTAGAATCGGCCGAATATGTGAGTGTTGATGACCGACACGTAAACGCACCAATGGTTCGTCAATCATCAAAATGACTCCAAGACCCCAAAATAGAGTAATAGTCCATGAAACGGGCCAGAATCGGCCCAAACTATGATTGTTGATGACCGACATGTAAGCGCACCTTGGAATTCGACAACCATGGAAATCGCTTTGGGACCCCAAAACGGTGAGTAATAGTCCATGAAAAGGGCCAGAATCGGCCAAAACTGGGAGTGTTGATGACCAACACGTAAGCACACCTTGGAGTTCAACAACTATGGAAATCGCTTCGGGACCCCAAAACCGTGAGTAATAGTCCACGAAACATGTCAGAATTGGCCAAAACTGTGAGTGTTGACGACAGACACATAAATGCACCCCGGGGTTCATCAATCGTGGAAATCCCTCTGGGTCTCCAAAACACTGAGTAATAGTGCACGAAACGGACACGATTCGGCCAAATATGTGAGTGTTGATGACCGACACGTAAACGCACCCTGGGGTTCGTCAATCATGGAAATGACTCTGAGACCCCAAAATAGAGTAGTAGTCCAAGAAACGGGCCAGAATCGTCCCAAACTGTGATTGTTGATGACCGACACGTAAGCGCACCTTGGAGTTCGACAACCATGGAAATCGCTTTGGGACCCCAAAATGGTGAGTAATAGTCCATGAAACGGGCCAGAATCGGGCAAAACTGCGAGTGTTGATGACCAACACGTAAGCACACCTTGGGGTTCAACAACTATGGAAATCGCTTCGGGACCCCAAAACGGTGAGTAATAGTCCACGAAACCCGTCAGAATTGGCCAAAACTGTCAGTGTTGATGACATACACATAA
>NW_025228380.1:31035-34701 GCF_018294505.1 Triticum aestivum | reverse complement strand
GGGCCAGAATCGGCCCAAACTATGATTGTTGATGACCGACATGTAAGCGCACCTTGGAATTCGACAACCATGGAAATCGCTTTGGGACCCCAAAACGGTGAGTAATAGTCCATGAAAAGGGCCAGAATCGGCCAAAACTGGGAGTGTTGATGACCAACACGTAAGCACACCTTGGAGTTCAACAACTATGGAAATCGCTTCGGGACCCCAAAACCGTGAGTAATAGTCCACGAAACATGTCAGAATTGGCCAAAACTGTGAGTGTTGACGACAGACACATAAATGCACCCCGGGGTTCATCAATCGTGGAAATCCCTCTGGGTCTCCAAAACACTGAGTAATAGTGCACGAAACGGACACGATTCGCCCAAATATGTGAGTGTTGATGACCGACACGTAAACGCACCCTGGGGTTCGTCAATCATGGAAATGACTCTGAGACCCCAAAATAGAGTAGTAGTCCAAGAAACGGGCCAGAATCGTCCCAAACTGTGATTGTTGATGACCGACACGTAAGCGCACCTTGGAGTTCGACAACCATGGAAATCGCTTTGGGACCCCAAAGCGGTGAGTAATAGTCCATGAAACGGGCCAGAATCGGCCAAAACTGGGAGTGTTGATGACCAACACGTAAGCACACCTTGGGGTTCAACAACTATGGAAATCGCTTCGGGACCCCAAAACGGTGAGTAATAGTCCACGAAACCCGTCAGAATTGGCCAAAACTATCAGTGTTGACGACAGACACATAAACGAACCCCGGGGTTCATCGATCGTGGAAATTGCTCTAGGTCCCCAAAACGCTGAGTGATAGTGCACAAAACGGACTCGAATCGGCCGAATATGTGAGTGTTGATGACCGACACGTAAACGCACAAAGGGTTCGTCAATCATGGAAATGACTCTAAGACCCCAAAATAGAGTAGTAGTCCAAGAAACGGGCCAGAATCGGCCCAAACTGTGATTGTTGATGACCGACACGTAAGCGCACCTTGGAGTTCGACAACCATGGAAATCACTTTGGGACCCCAAAACGGTGAGTAATAGTCCATGAAACGGGCCAGAATCGGCCAAAACTGGGAGTGTTGATGACCAACACGTAAGCACACCTTGGAGTTCAACAACTATGGAAATCGCTTCGGGAACCCAAAACGTTGAGTAATAGTCCACGAAACCCGTCAGAATTGGCCAAAACTATCAATGTTGACGACGGACACATAAACGAACCCCGGGGTTCATCGATCGTGGAAACTGCTCTAGGTCCCCAAAACGTTGGGTGATAGTGCACAAAACGGACTAGAATCGGCCGAATATGTGAGTGTTGATGACCGACACGTAAACGCACCAAGGGTTCGTCAATCATCGAAATGACTCCAAGACCCCAGAATCGGCCAAAACTGGGAGTGTTGATGACCAACACGTAAGCACACCTTGGAGTTCAACAACTATGGAAATCGCTTCGGGACCCCAAAACCGTGAGTAATAGTCCACAAAACATGTCAGAATTGGCCAAAACTGTGAGTGTTGTGGACAGACACATAAATGCACCCCGGGGTTCATCAATCGTGGAAATCCCTCTGGGTCGCCAAAACACTGAGTAATAGTGCACGAAACGGACACGATTCGGCCAAATGTGTGAGTGTTGATGACCGACACGTAAACGCACCCTGGGGTTCGTCAATCATGGAAATGACTCTGAGACCCCAAAATAGAGTAGTAGTCCAAGAAACGGGCCAGAATCGGCCCAAACTGTGATTGTTGATGACCGACACGTAAGCGCACCTTGGAGTTCGACAACCATGGAAATCGCTTTGGGACCCCAAAACGGTGAGTAATAGTCCATGAAACGGGCCAGAATCGGGCAAAACTGCGAGTGTTGATGACCAACACGTAAGCACACCTTGGGGTTCAACAACTATGGAAATCGCTTCGGGACCCCAAAACGGTGAGTAATAGTCCACGAAACCCGTCAGAATTGGCCAAAACTGTCAGTGTTGATGACAGACACATAAACGAACCCCGGGGTTCATCGATCGTGGAAATTGCTCTAGGTCCCCAAAACGCTGAGTGATAGTGCACAAAACGGACTAGAATCGGCCGAATATGTGAGTGTTGATGACCGACACGTAAACGCACCAAGGGTTCGTCAATCATCAAAATGACTCCAAGACCCCAAAATAGAGTAATAGTCCATGAAACGGGCCAGAATCGGCCCAAACTATGATTGTTGATGACCGACATGTAAGCGCACCTTGGAATTCGACAACCATGGAAATCGCTTTGGGACCCCAAAACGGTGAGTAATAGTCCATGAAAAGGGCCAGAATCGGCCAAAACTGGGAGTGTTGATGACCAACACGTAAGGACACCTTGGGGTTCAACAACTATGGAAAATCGCTTCGGGAACCCAAAACGGTTAGTAATAGTCCACGAAACCCGTCAGAATTGGCCAAAACTGTCAGTGTTGACGACGGAAACATAAACGAACCGCGGGGTTCATCGATCGTGGAAATTGCTCTAGGTCCCCAAAACGCTGGGTGATAGTGCACAAAACGGACTAGAATCGGCCGAATATGTGAGTGTTGATGACCGACACGTAAACGCACCAAGGGTTCGTCAATCATCGAAATGACTACAAGACCCCAAAATAGAGTAGTAGTCCAAGAAACGGGCCAGAATCGGCCCAAACTATGATTGTTGATGACCGACACGTAAGCGCACCTTGGAGTTCGACAACCATGGAAATCGCTTTGGGACCCCAAAACGGTGAGTAATAGTCCATGAAACGGGCCAGAATCGGCCAAAACTGGGAGTGTTGATGACCAACACGTAAGCACACCTTGGAGTTCAACAACTATGGAAATCGCTTTGGGACCCCAAAACCGTGAGTAATAGTCCACGAAACATGTCAGAATTGGCCAAAACTGTGAGTGTTGACGACAGACACATAAATGCACCCCGGGGTTCATTAATCGTGGAAATCCCTCTGGGTCTCCAAAACACTAAGTAATACTGCACGAAACGGACACGATTCGGCCAAATATGTGAGTGTTGATGACCGACACGTAAACGCACCCTGGGGTTCGTCAATCATGGAAATGACTCTGAGACCCCAAAATAGAGTAGTAGTCCAAGAAACGGGCCAGAATCGTCCCAAACTGTGATTGTTGATGACCGACACGTAAGCGCACCTTGGAGTTCGACAACCATGGAAATCGCTTTGGGACCCCAAAACGGTGAGTAATAGTCCATGAAACGGGCCAGAATCGGCCAAAACTGGGAGTGTTGATGACCAACACGTAAGCACACCTTGGGGTTCAACAACTATGGAAATCGCTTCGGGACCCCAAAACGGTGAGTAATAGTCCACGAAACCCGTCAGAATTGGCCAAAACTGTCAGTGTTGACGACAGACACATAAACGAACCCCGGGGTTCATCGATCGTGGAAATTGCTCTAGGTCCCCAAAACGCTGAGTGATAGTGCACAAAACGGACTAGAATCGGCCGAATATGTGAGTGTTGATGACCGACACGTAAACGCACCAAGGGTTCGTCAATCATCGAAATGACTCCAAGACCCCATAATAGAGTAATAGTCTAAGAAACGGGCCAGAATCGGCCCAAACTGTGATTGTTGATGACCGACATGTAAGCGCACCTTGGA
>NW_025228380.1:17699-31025 GCF_018294505.1 Triticum aestivum | reverse complement strand
ATCAATCGTGCAAATCCCTCTGGGTCTCCAAAACGCTGAGTAATAGTGCACGAAACGGACATGATTCGGCCAAATATGTGAGTGTTGATGACCGACACGTAAACGCACCAAGGGTTCGTCAATCATGGAAATGACTCTGAGACCCCAAAATAGAGTAGTAGTCCAAGAAACGGGCCAGAATCGGCCCAAACTGTGATTGTTGATGACCGACACGTAAGCGCACCTTGGAGTTCGACAACCATGGAAATCGCTTTGGGACCCCAAAACGGTGAGTGATAGTCCATGAAACGGGCCAGAATCGGCCAAAACTGCGAGTGTTGATGACCAACACGTAAGCACACCTTGGAGTTCAACAACTATGGAAATCGCTTCGGGACCCCAAAACCGTGAGTAATAGTCCACGAAACATGTCAGAATTCGCCAAAACTGTGAGTGTTGACGACAGACACATAAATGCACCCCGGGGTTCATCAATCGTGGAAATCCCTCTGGGTCTCCAAAACACTGAGTAATAGTGCACGAAACGGACACGATTCGGCCAAATATGTGAGTGTTGATGACCGACACGTAAACGCACCAAGGGTTCGTCAATCATCGAAATGACTCTGAGACCCCAAAATAGAGTAATAGTCCAAGAAACGGGCCAGAATCGGCCCAAACTGTGATTGTTGATGACCGACACGTAAGCGCACCTTGGAATTCGACAACCATGGAAATCGCTTTGGGACCCCAAAACGGTGAGTAATAGTCCATGAAACGGGCCAGAATCGGCCAAAACTGGGTGTGTTGATGACCAACACGTAAGCACACCTTGGAGTTCAACAACTATGGAAATCGCTTCGGGACCCCAAAACCGTGAGTAATAGTCCACGAAACATGTCAGAATTGGCCAAAACTGTGAGTGTTGACGACAGACACATAAATGCACCCCGGGGTTCATCAATCGTGGAAATCCCTCTGGGTCGCCAAAACACTGAGTAATAGTGCACGAAACGGACTAGAATCGGCCGAATATGTGAGTGTTGATGACCGACACGTAAACGCACCAAGGGTTCGTCAATCATGGAAATGACTCTGAGACCCCAAAATAGAGTAATAGTCCAAGAAACGGGCCAGAATCGGCCCAAACTGTGATTGTTGATGACCGACACGTAAGCGCACCTTGGAGTTCGACAACCATGGAAATCGCTTTGGGACCCCAAAACGGTGAGTAATAGTCCATGAAAAGGGCCAGAATCGGCCAAAACTGGGAGTGTTGATGACCAACACGTAAGCACACCTTGGAGTTCAACAACTATGGAAATCGCTTCGGGACTCCAAAACTGTGAGTAATAGTCCACGAAACATGTCAGAATTGGCCAAAACTGTGAGTGTTGACGACAGACACATAAACGAACCCCGGGGTTCATCGATCGTGGAAATCCCTCTGGGTCCCCAAAACGCTGGGTGATAGTGCACGAAACGGACTAGAATCGGCCGAATATGTGAGTGTTGATGACCGACACGTAAACGCACCAAGGGTTCGTCAATCATCGAAATGACTCCAAGACCCCAAAATAGAGTAGTAGTCCAAGAAACGGGCCAGAATCGGCCCAAACTGTGATTGTTGATGACCGACACGTAAGCGCACCTTGGAGTTCGACAACCATGGAAATCGCTTTGGGACCCCAAAACGGTGAGTAATAGTCCATGAAACGGGCCAGAATCGGCCAAAACTGGGAGTGTTGATGACCAACACGTAAGCACACCTTGGGGTTCAACAACTATGGAAATCGCTTCGGGACCCCAAAACGGTGAGTAATAGTCCACGAAACCTGTCAGAATTGGCCAAAACTGTCAGTGTTGACGACAGACACATAAACGAACCCCGGGGTTCATCGATCGTGGAAATTGCTCTAGGTCCCCAAAACGCTGAGTGATAGTGCACAAAACGGACTAGAATCGGCCGAATATGTGAGTGTTGATGACCGACACGTAAACGCACCAAGGGTTCGTCAATCATCGAAATGACTCCAAGACCCCATAATAGAGTAATAGTCTAAGAAACGGGCCAGAATCGGCCCAAACTGTGATTGTTGATGACCGACATGTAAGCGCACCTTGGAATTCAACAACCATGGAAATTGCTTTGGGACCCCAAAACGGTGAGTAATAGTCCATGAAACGGGCCACAATCGGCCAAAACTGGGAGTGTTGATGACCAACACGTAAGCACACCTTGGAGTTCAACAACTATGGAAATCGCTTCGGGAACCCAAAACGTTGAGTAATAGTCCACGAAACCCGTCAGAATTGGCCAAAACTGGTAGTGTTGACGACGGACACATAAACGAACCCCGGGGTTCATAGATCGTGGAAACTGCTCTAGGTCCCCAAAACGCTGGGTGATAGTGCACAAAACGGACGAGAATCGACCGAATATGTGAGTGTTGATGACCGACACGTAAACGCACCAAGGGTTCGTCAATCATCGAAATGACTCCAAGACCCCAAAATAGAGTAGTAGTCCAAGAAACGGGACAGAATCGGCCCAAACTGTGATTGCTGATGACCGACACGTAAGCGCACCTTGGAGTTCGACAACCATGGAAATCGCTTTGGGACCCCAAAACGGTGAGTAATAGTCCATGAAACGGGCCAGAATCGGCCAAAACTGGGAGTGTTGATGACCAACACGTAAGCACACCTTGGAGTTCAACAACTATGGAAATCGCTTCGGGACCCCAAAACCGTGAGTAATAGTCCACGAAACATGTCAGAATTGGCCAAAACTGTGAGTGTTGACGACGGACAAATAAATGCACCCCGGGGTTCATCAATCGTGCAAATCCCTCTGGGTCTCCAAAACGCTGAGTAATAGTGCACGAAACGGACATGATTCGGCCAAATATGTGAGTGTTGATGACCGACACGTAAACGCACCAAGGGTTCGTCAATCATGGAAATGACTCTGAGACCCCAAAATAGAGTAGTAGTCCAAGAAACGGGCCAGAATCGGCCCAAACTGTGATTGTTGATGACCGACACGTAAGCGCACCTTGGAGTTCGACAACCATGGAAATCGCTTTGGGACCCCAAAACGGTGAGTGATAGTCCATGAAACGGGCCAGAATCGGCCAAAACTGCGAGTGTTGATGACCAACACGTAAGCACACCTTGGAGTTCAACAACTATGGAAATCGCTTCGGGACCCCAAAACCGTGAGTAATAGTCCACGAAACATGTCAGAATTCGCCAAAACTGTGAGTGTTGACGACAGACACATAAATGCACCCCGGGGTTCATCAATCGTGGAAATCCCTCTGGGTCTCCAAAACACTGAGTAATAGTGCACGAAACGGACACGATTCGGCCAAATATGTGAGTGTTGATGACCGACACGTAAACGCACCAAGGGTTCGTCAATCATCGAAATGACTCTGAGACCCCAAAATAGAGTAATAGTCCAAGAAACGGGCCAGAATCGGCCCAAACTGTGATTGTTGATGACCGACACGTAAGCGCACCTTGGAATTCGACAACCATGGAAATCGCTTTGGGACCCCAAAACGGTGAGTAATAGTCCATGAAACGGGCCAGAATCGGCCAAAACTGGGTGTGTTGATGACCAACACGTAAGCACACCTTGGAGTTCAACAACTATGGAAATCGCTTCGGGACCCCAAAACCGTGAGTAATAGTCCACGAAACATGTCAGAATTGGCCAAAACTGTGAGTGTTGACGACAGACACATAAATGCACCCCGGGGTTCATCAATCGTGGAAATCCCTCTGGGTCGCCAAAACACTGAGTAATAGTGCACGAAACGGACTAGAATCGGCCGAATATGTGAGTGTTGATGACCGACACGTAAACGCACCAAGGGTTCGTCAATCATGGAAATGACTCTGAGACCCCAAAATAGAGTAATAGTCCAAGAAACGGGCCAGAATCGGCCCAAACTGTGATTGTTGATGACCGACACGTAAGCGCACCTTGGAGTTCGACAACCATGGAAATCGCTTTGGGACCCCAAAACGGTGAGTAATAGTCCATGAAAAGGGCCAGAATCGGCCAAAACTGGGAGTGTTGATGACCAACACGTAAGCACACCTTGGAGTTCAACAACTATGGAAATCGCTTCGGGACTCCAAAACCGTGAGTAATAGTCCACGAAACATGTCAGAATTGGCCAAAACTGTGAGTGTTGACGACAGACACATAAACGAACCCCGGGGTTCATCGATCGTGGAAATCCCTCTGGGTCCCCAAAACGCTGGGTGATAGTGCACGAAACGGACTAGAATCGGCCGAATATGTGAGTGTTGATGACCGACACGTAAACGCACCAAGGGTTCGTCAATCATTGAAATGACTCCAAGACCCCAAAATAGAGTAGTAGTCCAAGAAACGGGCCAGAATCGGCCCAAACTGTGATTGTTGATGACCGACACGTAAGCGCACCTTGGAGTTCGACAACCATGGAAATCGCTTTGGGACCCCAAAACGGTGAGTAATAGTCCATGAAACGGGCCAGAATCGGCCAAAACTGCGAGTGTTGATGACCAACACGTAAGGACACCTTGGGGTTCAACAACTACGGAAATCGCTTCGGGACCCCAAAACGGTGAGTAATAGTCCACGAAACCCGTCAGAATTGGCCAAAACTGTCAGTGTTGACGACGGACACATAAACGAACCCCGGGGTTCATCGATCGTGGAAATTGCTCTAGGTACCCAAAACGCTGAGTGATAGTGCACAAAACGGACTAGAATCGGCCGAATATGTGAGTGTTGATGACCGACACGTAAACGCACCAAGGGTTCGTCAATCATCGAAATGACTCCAAGACCCCAAAATAGAGTAATAGTCCAAGAAACGGGCCAGAATCGGCCCAAACTGTGATTGCTGATGACCGACATGTAAGCGCACCTTGGAATTCGACAACCATGGAAATCGCTTTGGGACCCCAAAACGGTGAGTAATAGTCCATGAAAAGGGCCAGAATCGGCCAAAACTGTGAGTGTTGATAACCAACACGTAAGCACACCTTGGAGTTCAACAACTATGGAAATCGCTTCGGGACCCCAAAACCGTGAGTAATAGTCCACGAAACATGTCAGAATTGGCCAAAACTGTGTGTGTTGACGACAGACACATAAATGCACCCCGGGGTTAATCAATCGTGCAAATCCCTCTGGGTCTCCAAAACGCTGAGTAATAGTGCACGAAACGGACACGATTCGGCCAAATATGTGCGTGTTGATGACCGACACGTAAACGCACCAAGGGTTCGTCAATCATCGAAATGACTCTGAGACCCCAAAATAGAGTAGTAGTCCAAGAAATGGGCCAGAATCGGCCCAAACTGTGATTGCTGATGACCGACACGTAAGCGCACCTTGGAGTTCGACAACCATGGAAATCGCTTTGGGACCCCAAAACGTGAGTAATAGTCCATGAAACGGGCCAGAATCGGCCAAAACTGGGAGTGTTGATGACCAACACGTAAGCACACCTTGGAGTTCAACAACTATGGAAATCGCTTCCGGACCCCAAAACCGTGAGTAATAGTCCACGAAACATGTCAGAATTGGCCAAAACTGTGAGTGTTGACGACGGACACATAAATGCACCCCGGGGTTCATCAATCGTGCAAATCCCTCTGGGTCTCCAAAACGCTGAGTAATAGTGCACGAAACGGACATGATTCGGCCAAATATGTGAGTGTTGATGACCGACACGTAAACGCACCAAGGGTTCGTCAATCATGGAAATGACTCTGAGACCCCAAAATAGAGTAGTAGTCCAAGAAACGGGCCAGAATCGGCCCAAACTGTGATTGTTGATGACCGACACGTAAGCGCACCTTGGAGTTCGACAACCATGGAAATCGCTTTGGGACCCCAAAACGGTGAGTGATAGTCCATGAAACGGGCCAGAATCGGCCAAAACTGCGAGTGTTGATGACCAACACGTAAGCACACCTTGGAGTTCAACAACTATGGAAATCGCTTCGGGACCCCAAAACCGTGAGTAATAGTCCACGAAACATGTCAGAATTTGCCAAAACTGTGAGTGTTGACGACAGACACATAAATGCACCCCGGGGTTCATCAATCGTGGAAATCCCTCTGGGTCTCCAAATACTGAGTAATAGTGCACGAAACGGACACGATTCGGCCAAATATGTGAGTGTTGATGACCGACACGTAAACGCACCAAGGGTTCGTCAATCATCGAAATGACTCTGAGACCCCAAAATAGAGTAATAGTCCAAGAAACGGGCCAGAATCGGCCCAAACTGTGATTGCTGAGGACCGACACGTAAGCGCACCTTGGAGTTCGACAACCATGGAAATCGCTTTGGGACCCCAAAACGGTGAGTAATAGTCCATGAAACGGGCCAGAATCGGCCAAAACTGGGAGTGTTGATGACCAACACGTAAGCACACCTTGGAGTTCAACAACTATGGAAATCGCTTCGGGACCCCAAAACCGTGAGTAATAGTCCACGAAACATGTCAGAATTGGCCAAAACTGTGAGTGTTGACGACAGACACATAAATGCACCCCGGGGTTAATCAATCGTGCAAATCCCTCTGGGTCTCCAAAACGCTGAGTAATAGTGCACGAAACGGACATGAATCGGCCAAATATGTGAGTGTTGATGACCGACACGTAAATGCACCAAGGGTTCGTCAATCATCGAAATGACTCTGAGACCCCAAAATAGAGTAGTAGTCCAAGAAACGGGCCAGAATCGGCCCAAACTGTGATTGCTGATGACCGACACGTAAGAGCACCTTGGAGTTCGACAACCATGGAAATCACTTTGGGACCCCAAAACGGTGAGTAATAGTCCATGAAACGGGCCAGAATCGGCCAAAACTGCGAGTGTTGATGACCAACACGTAAGCACACCTTGGAGTTCAACAACTATGGAAATCGCTTCGGGACCCCAAAACCGTGAGTAATAGTCCACGAAACATGTCAGAATTGGCCAAAACTGTGAGTGTTGACGACAGACACATAAATGCACCCCGGGGTTAATCAATCGTGCAAATCCCTCTGGGTCTCCAAAACGCTGAGTAATAGTGCACGAAACGGACATGATTCGGCCAAATATGTGAGTGTTGATGACCGACACGTAAACGCACCAAGGGTTCGTCAATCATGGAAATGACTCTGAGACCCCAAAATAGAGTAGTAGTCCAAGAAACGGGCCAGAATCGGCCCAAACTGTGATTGTTGATGACCGACATGTAAGCGCACCTTGGAATTCGACAACCATGGAAATCGCTTTGGGACCCCAAAACGGTCAGTAATAGTCCATGAAAAGGGCCAGAATCGGCGAAAACTGGGAGTGTTGATGACCAACACGTAAGCACACCTTGGAGTTCAACAACTATGGAAATCGCTTCGGGACCCCAAAACCGTGAGTAATAGTCCACGAAACATGTCAGAATTGGCCAAAACTGTGAGTGTTGACGACAGACACATAAATGCACCCCGGGGTTAATCAATCGTGCAAATCCCTCTGGGTCTCCAAAACGCTGAGTAATAGTGCACGAAACGGACATGATTCGGCCAAATATGTGAGTGTTGATGACCGACACGTAAACGCACCAAGGGTTCGTCAATCATGGAAATGACTCTGAGACCCCAAAATAGAGTAGTAGTCCAAGAAACGGGCCAGAATTGGCCCAAACTGTGATTGTTGATGACCGACACGTAAGCGCACCTTGGAGTTCGACAACCATGGAAATCGCTTTGGGACCCCAAAACGGTGAGTGATAGTCCATGAAACGGGCCAGAATCGGCCAAAACTGCGAGTGTTGATGACCAACACGTAAGCACACCTTGGAGTTCAACAACTATGGAAATCGCTTCGGGACCCCAAAACCGTGAGTAATAGTCCACGAAACATGTCAGAATTGGCCAAAACTGTGAGTGTTGACGACAGACACATAAATGCACCCCGGGGTTAATCAATCGTGCAAATCCCTCTGGGTCTCCAAAACGCTGAGTAATAGTGCACGAAACGGACATGAATCGGCCAAATATGTGAGTGTTGATGACCGACACGTAAACGCACCAAGGGTTCGTCAATCATCGAAATGACTCTGAGACCCCAAAATAGAGTAGTAGTCCAAGAAACGGGCCAGAATCGGCCCAAACTGTGATTGTTGATGACCGACACGTAAGCGCACCTTGGAGTTCGACAACCATGGAAATCGCTTTGGGACCACAAAACGGTGAGTGATAGTCCATGAAACGGGCCAGAATCGGCCAAAACTGGGAGTGTTGATGACCAACACGTAAGCACACCTTGGAGTTCAACAACTATGGAAATCGCTTCGGGACCCCAAAACCGTGAGTAATAGTCCACGAAACATGTCAGAATTGGCCAAAACTGTGAGTGTTGACGACAGACACATAAATGCACCCCGGGGTTAATCAATCGTGCAAATCCCTCTGGGTCTCCAAAACGCTGAGTAATAGTGCACGAAACGGACATGAATCGGCCAAATATGTGAGTGTTGATGACCGACACGTAAACGCACCAAGGGTTCGTCAATCATCGAAATGACTCTGAGACCCCAAAATAGAGTAGTAGTCCAAGAAACGGGCCAGAATCGGCCCAAACTGTGATTGCTGATGACCGACACGTAAGCGCACCTTGGAGTTCGACAACCATGGAAATCGCTTTGGGACCCCAAAACGGTGAGTAATAGTCCATGAAACGGGCCAGAATCGGCGAAAACTGGGAGTGTTGATGACCAACACGTAAGCACACCTTGGAGTTCAACAACTATGGAAATCGCTTCGGGACCCCAAAACCGTGAGTAATAGTCCACGAAACATGTCAGAATTGGCCAAAACTGTGAGTGTTGACGACAGACACATAAATGCACCCCGGGGTTCATCAATCGTGGAAATCCCTCTGGGCTCCAAAACACTGAGTAATAGTGCACGAAACGGACACGATTCGGCCAAATATGTGAGTGTTGATGACCGACACGTAAACGCACCCTGGGGTTCGTCAATCATGGAAATGACTCTGAGACCCCAAAATAGAGTAGTAGTCCAAGAAACGGGCTAGAATCGGCCCAAACTGTGATTGCTGATGACCGACACGTAAGCGCACCTTGGAGTTCGACAACCATGGAATCGCTTTGGGACCCCAAAACGGTGAGTAATAGTCCATGAAACGGGCCAGAATCGGCCAAAACTGCGAGTGTTGATGACCAACACGTAAGGACACCTTGGGGTTCAACAACTATGGAAATCGCTTCGGGACCCCAAAACGGTGAGTAATAGTCCACGAAACCCGTCAGAATTGGCCAAAACTCTCAGTGTTGACGACGGACACATAAACGAACCCCGGGTTCATCGATCGTGGAAATTGCTCTAGGTCCCCAAAACGCTGAGTGATAGTGCACAAAACGGACTAGAATGGGCCGAATATGTGAGTGTTGATGACCGACACGTAAACGCACCAAGGGTTCGTCAATCATCGAAATGACTCCAAGACCCCATAATAGAGTAATAGTCCAAGAAACGGGCCAGAATCGGCCCAAATCGTGATTGTTGATGACCGACATGTAAGCGCACCTTGGAATTCGACAACCATGGAAATCGCTTTGGGACCCCAAAACGGTGAGTAATAGTCCATGAAACGGGCCAGAATCGGCCAAAACTGGGAGTGTTGATGACCAACACGTAAGCACACCTTGGAGTTCAACAACTATGGAAATCGCTTCGGGACCCCAAAACCGTGAGTAATAGTCCACGAAACATGTCAGAATTGGCCAAAACTGTGAGTGTTGACGACAGACACATAAATGCACCCCGGGGTTAATCAATCGTGCAAATCCCTCTGGGTCTCCAAAATGCTGAGTAATAGTGCACGAAACGGACATGATTCGGCCAAATATGTGAGTGTTGATGACCGACACGTAAACGCACCAAGGGTTCGTCAATCATGGAAATGACTCTGAGACCCCAAAATAGAGTAGTAGTCCAAGAAACGGGCCAGAATCGGCCCAAACTGTGATTGCTGATGACCGACACGTAAGCGCACCTTGGAGTTCGACAACCATGGAAATCGCTTTGGGACCCCAAAACGGTGAGTAATAGTCCATGAAACGGGCCAGAATCGGCCAAAACTGCGAGTGTTGATGACCAACACGTAAGGACACCTTGGGGTTCAACAACTATGGAAATCGCTTCGGGACCCCAAAACGGTGAGTAATAGTCCACGAAACCCGTCAGAATTGGCCAAAACTCTCAGTGTTGACGACGGACACATAAACGAACCCCGGGTTCATCGATCGTGGAAATTGCTCTAGGTCCCCAAAACGCTGAGTGATAGTGCACAAAACGGACTAGAATGGGCCGAATATGTGAGTGTTGATGACCGACACGTAAACGCACCAAGGGTTCGTCAATCATCGAAATGACTCCAAGACCCCATAATAGAGTAATAGTCCAAGAAACGGGCCAGAATCGGCCCAAATCGTGATTGTTGATGACCGACATGTAAGCGCACCTTGGAATTCGACAACCATGGAAATCGCTTTGGGACCCCAAAACGGTGAGTAATAGTCCATGAAACGGGCCAGAATCGGCCAAAACTGGGAGTGTTGATGACCAACACGTAAGCACACCTTGGAGTTCAACAACTATGGAAATCGCTTCGGGACCCCAAAACCGTGAGTAATAGTCCACGAAACATGTCAGAATTGGCCAAAACTGTGAGTGTTGACGACAGACACATAAATGCACCCCGGGGTTAATCAATCGTGCAAATCCCTCTGGGTCTCCAAAATGCTGAGTAATAGTGCACGAAACGGACATGATTCGGCCAAATATGTGAGTGTTGATGACCGACACGTAAACGCACCAAGGGTTCGTCAATCATGGAAATGACTCTGAGACCCCAAAATAGAGTAGTAGTCCAAGAAACGGGCCAGAATCGGCCCAAACTGTGATTGTTGATGACCGACATGTAAGCGCACCTTGGAATTCGACAACCATGGAAATCGCTTTGGGACCCCAAAACGGTCAGTAATAGTCCATGAAAAGGGCCAGAATCGGCGAAAACTGGGAGTGTTGATGACCAACACGTAAGCACACCTTGGAGTTCAACAACTATGGAAATCGCTTCGGGACCCCAAAACCGTGAGTAATAGTCCACGAAACATGTCAGAATTGGCCAAAACTGTGAGTGTTGACGACAGACACATAAATGCACCCCGGGGTTAATCAATCGTGCAAATCCCTCTGTGTCTCCAAAACGCTGAGTAATAGTGCACGAAACGGACATGATTCGGCCAAATATGTGAGTGTTGATGACCGACACGTAAACGCACCAAGGGTTCGTCAATCATGGAAATGACTCTGAGACCCCAAAATAGAGTAGTAGTCCAAGAAACGGGCCAGAATCGGCCCAAACTGTGATTGTTGATGACCGACACGTAAGCGCACCTTGGAGTTCGACAACCATGGAAATCGCTTTGGGACCCCAAAACGGTGAGTGATAGTCCATGAAACGGGCCAGAATCGGCAAAAACTGCGAGTGTTGATGACCAACACGTAAGCACACCTTGGAGTTCAACAACTACGGAAATCGCTTCGGGACCCCAAAACCGTGAGTAATAGTCCACGAAACATGTCAGAATTGGCCAAAACTGTGAGTGTTGACGACAGACACATAAATGCACCCCGGGGTTAATCAATCGTGCAAATCCCTCTGGGTCTCCAAAACGCTGAGTAATAGTGCACGAAACGGACATGAATCGGCCAAATATGTGAGTGTTGATGACCGACACGTAAACGCACCAAGGGTTCGTCAATCATCGAAATGACTCTGAGACCCCAAAATAGAGTAGTAGTCCAAGAAACGGGCCAGAATCGGCCCAAACTGTGATTGCTGATGACCGACACGTAAGCGCACCTTGGAGTTCGACAACCATGGAAATCGCTTTGGGACCCCAAAACGGTGAGTAATAGTCCATGAAACGGGCCAGAATCAGCGAAAACTGGGAGTGTTGATGACCAACACGTAAGCACACCTTGGAGTTCAACAACTATGGAAATTGCTTCGGGACCCCAAAACCGTGAGTAATAGTCCACGAAACATGTCAGAATTGGCCAAAACTGTGAGTGTTGACGACAGACACATAAATGCACCCCGGGGTTCATCAATCGTGGAAATCCCTCTGGGTCTCCAAAACATTGAGTAATAGTGCACGAAACGGACACGATTCGGCCAAATATGTGAGTGTTGATGACCGACACATAAACGCACCCTGGGGTTCGTCAATCATGGAAATGACTCTGAGACCCCAAAATAGAGTAGTAGTCCAAGAAACGGGCCAGAATCGGCCCAAACTGTGATTGCTGATGACCGACACGTAAGCGCACCTTGGAGTTCGACAACCATGGAAATCGCTTTGGGACCCCAAAACGGTGAGTAATAGTCCATGAAACGGGCCAGAATCGGCCAAAACTGCGAGTGTTGATGACCAACACGTAAGGACACCTTGGGGTTCAACAACTATGGAAATCGCTTCGGGACCCCAAAACGGTGAGTAATAGTCCACGAAACCCGTCAGAATTGGCCAAAACTCTCAGTGTTGACGACGGACACATAAACGAACCCCGGGTTCATCGATCGTGGAAATTGCTCTAGGTCCCCAAAACGCTGAGTGATAGTGCACAAAACGGACTAGAATGGGCCGAATATGTGAGTGTTGATGACCGACACGTAAACGCACCAAGGGTTCGTCAATCATCGAAATGACTCCAAGACCCCATAATAGAGTAATAGTCCAAGAAACGGGCCAGAATCGGCCCAAATCGTGATTGTTGATGACCGACATGTAAGCGCACCTTGGAATTCGACAACCATGGAAATCGCTTTGGGACCCCAAAACGGTGAGTAATAGTCCATGAAACGGGCCAGAATCGGCCAAAACTGGGAGTGTTGATGACCAACACGTAAGCACACCTTGGAGTTCAACAACTATGGAAATCGCTTCGGGACCCCAAAACCGTGAGTAATAGTCCACGAAACATGTCAGAATTGGCCAAAACTGTGAGTGTTGACGACAGACACATAAATGCACCCCGGGGTTAATCAATCGTGCAAATCCCTCTGGGTCTCCAAAATGCTGAGTAATAGTGCACGAAACGGACATGATTCGGCCAAATATGTGAGTGTTGATGACCGACACGTAAACGCACCAAGGGTTCGTCAATCATGGAAATGACTCTGAGACCCCAAAATAGAGTAGTAGTCCAAGAAACGGGCCAGAATCGGCCCAAACTGTGATTG
>NW_025228380.1:13201-15654 GCF_018294505.1 Triticum aestivum | reverse complement strand
GGCCGAATATGTGAGTGTTGATGACCGACACGTAAACGCACCAAGGGTTCGTCAATCATCGAAATGACTCCAAGACCCCATAATAGAGTAATAGTCCAAGAAACGGGCCAGAATCGGCCCAAACCGTGATTGTTGATGACCGACATGTAAGCGCACCTTGGAATTCGACAACCATGGAAATCGCTTTGGGACCCCAAAACGGTGAGTAATAGTCCATGAAACGGGCCAGAATCGGCCAAAACTGGGAGTGTTGATGACCAACACGTAAGCACACCTTGGAGTTCAAAAACTATGGAAATCGCTTCGGGACCCCAAAACCGTGAGTAATAGTCCACGAAACATGTCAGAATTGGCCAAAACTGTGAGTGTTGACGACAGACACATAAATGCACCCCGGGGTTCATCAATCGTGGAAATCCCTCTGGGTCTCCAAAACACGGAGTAATAGTGCACGAAACGGACACGATTCGGCCAAATATGTGAGTGTTGATGACCGACACGTAAACGCACCCTGGGGTTCGTCAATCATGGAAATGACTCCGAGACCCCAAAATAGAGTAGTAGTCCAAGAAACGGGCCAGAATCGGCCCAAACTGTGATTGTTGATGACCGACATGTAAGCGCACCTTGGAGTTCGACAACCATGGAAATCGCTTTGGGACCCCAAAACGGTGAGTAATAGTCCATGAAACGTGCCAGAATCGGCCAAAACTGCGAGTGTTGATGACCAACACGTAAGGACACCTTGGGGTTCAACAACTATGGAAATCGCTTCGGGACCCCAAAACGGTGAGTAATAGTCCACGAAACCCGTCAGAATTGGCCAAAACTCTCAGTGTTGACGACGGACACATAAACGAACCCCGGGTTCATCGATCGTGGAAATTGCTCTAGGTCCCCAAAACGCTGAGTGATAGTGCACAAAACGGACTAGAATCGGCCGAATATGTAAGTGTTGATGACCGACACGTAAACGCACCAAGGGTTCGTCAATCATCGAAATGACTCCAAGACCCCATAATAGAGTAATAGTCCAAGAAACGGGCCAGAATCGGCCCAAACCGTGATTGTTGATGACCGACATGTAAGCGCACCTTGGAATTCGACAACCATGGAAATCGCTTTGGGACCCCAAAACGGTGAGTAATAGTCCATGAAACGGGCCAGAATCGGCCAAAACTGGGAGTGTTGATGACCAACACGTAAGCACACCTTGGAGTTCAAAAACTATGGAAATCGCTTCGGGACCCCAAAACCGTGAGTAATAGTCCACGAAACATGTCAGAATTGGCCAAAACTGTGAGTGTTGACGACAGACACATAAATGCACCCCGGGGTTCATCAATCGTGGAAATCCCTCTGGGTTTCCAAAACACTGAGTAATAGTGCACGAAACGGACACGATTCGGCCAAATATGTGAGTGTTGATGACCGACACGTAAACGCACCCTGGGGTTTGTCAATCATGGAAATGACTCCGAGACCCCAAAATAGAGTAGTAGTCCAAGAAACGGGCCAGAATCGGCCCAAACTGTGATTGTTGATGACCGACACGTAAGCGCACCTTGGAGTTCGACAACCATGCAAATCGCTTTGGGACCCCAAAACGGTGAGTAATAGTCCATGAAACGGGCCAGAATCGGCCAAAACTGTCAGTGTTGACGACCAACACGTAAGGACACCTTGGGGTACAACAACTATGGAAATCGCTTCGGGACCCCAAAACGGTGAGTAATAGTCCACGAAACCCGTCAGAATTGGCCAAAACTGTGAGTGTTGACGACAGACACATAAATGCACCCCGGGGTTCATCGATCGTGGAAATCCCTCTGGGTCTCCAAAACACTGAGTGATAGTGCACGAAACGGACACGATTCGGCCAAATATGTGAGTGTTGATGACCGACACGTAAACGCACCCTGGGGTTCGTCAATCATGGAAATGACTCCGAGACCCCAAAATAGAGTAGTAGTCCAAGAAACGGGCCAGAATCGGCCCAAACTGTGATTGTTGATGACCGACACGTAAGCGCACCTTGGAGTTCGACAACCATGGAAATCGCTTTGGGACCCCAAAACGGTGAGTAATAGTCCATTAAACGGGCCAGAATCGGCCAAAACTACGAGTGTTGATGACCAACACGTAAGGACACCTTGGAGTTCAACAACTATGGAAATCGCTTCGGGACCCCAAAACCGTGAGTAATAGTCCACGAAATATGTCAGAATTGGCCAAAACTCTCAGTGTTGACGACGGACACATAAAGGAACCCCGGGGTTCATCGATCGTGCAAATCCCTCTAGGTCCCCAAAACGCTGAGTGATAGTGCACGAAACGGACACGATTCCGCCAAATATGTGAGTGTTGATGACCGACACGTAAACGCACCAAGGGTTCGTCAATCATGGAAATGACTCTGAGACACCAAAATAGAGTAGTAGTCCAAGAAACGG
>NW_025228380.1:10564-13191 GCF_018294505.1 Triticum aestivum | reverse complement strand
ACCTTGGAATTCGACAACCATGGAAATCGCTTTGGGACCCCAAAACGGTGAGTAATAGTCCATGAAACGGGCCAGAATCGGCCAAAACTGCGATTGTTGATGACCGACACGTAAGCGCACCTTGGAGTTCGACAACCATGGAAATCGCTTTGGGACCCCAAAACGGTGAGTAATAGTCCATGAAACGGGCCAGAATCGGCCAAAACTGCGAGTGTTGATGACCAACACGTAAGCACACCTTGGAGTTCAACAACAATGGAAATCACTCCGGGACCCCAAAACCGTGAGTAATAGTCCACGAAACATGTCAGAATTGGCCAAAACTGTGAGTGTTGACGACAAACACATAAATGCACCCCAGGGTTCATCAATCGTGGAAATCCCTCTGGGTCTCCAAAACATTGAGTAATAGTGGACGAAACGGACACGATTCGGCCAAATATGTGAGTGTTGATGACCGACACGTAAACGCACCCTGGGGTTCGTCAATCATGGAAATGACTCTGAGACACCAAAATAGAGTAGTAGTCCAAGAAACGGGCCAGAATCGGCCCAAACTGTGATTGTTGATGACCGACACGTAAGCGCACCTTGGAGTTCGACAACCATGGAAATCGCTTCGGGACCCCAAAACGGTGAGTAATAGTCCACGAAACCCGTCAGAATTGGCCAAAACTCTCAGTGTTGACGACGGACACATAAACGAACCCCGGGGTTCATCGATCGTGGAAATTGCTCTAGGTCCCCAAAACGCTGAGTGATAGTGCACAAAACGGACTAGAATCGGCCGAATATGTGAGTGTTGATCACCGACACGTAAACGCACCAAGGGTTCATCAATCATCGAAATGACTCCAAGACCCCAAAATAGAGTAGTAGTCCAAGAAACGGGCCAGAATCGGCCCAAACTGTGATTGTTGATGACCGACACGTAAGCGCACCTTGGAGTTCGACAACCATGGAAATCGCTTTGGGACCCCAAAACGGTGAGTAATAGTCCATGAAACGGGCCAGAATCGGCCAAAACTGGGAGTGTTGATGACCAACACGTAAGCACACCTTGGAGTTCAACAACTATGGAAATCACTTCGGGACCCCAAAACCGTGAGTAATAGTCCACGAAACATGTCAGAATTGGCCAAAACTGTGAGTGTTGACGACAGACACATAAATGCACCCCGGGGTTCATCAATCGTGGAAATCCCTCTGGGTCTCCAAAACACGGAGTAATAGTGCACGAAACGGACACGATTCGGCCAAATATGTGAGTGTTGATGACCGACACGTAAACGCACCCTAGGGTTCGTCAATCATGGAAATGACTCCGAGACCCCAAAATAGAGTAGTAGTCCAAGAAACGGGCCAGAATCGGCCCAAACTGTGATTGTTGATGACCGACACGTAAGCGCACCTTGGAGTTCGACAACCATGGAAATCGCTTTGGGACCCCAAAACGGTGAGTAATAGTCCATGAAACGGGCCAGAATCGGCCAAAACTGCGAGTGTTGATGACCAACACGTAAGGACACCTTGGGGTTCAACAACTATGGAAATCGCTTCGGGACCCCAAAACGGTGAGTAATAGTCCACGAAACCCGTCAGAATTGGCCAAAACTCTCAGTGTTGACGACGGACGCATAAACGAACCCCGGGTTCATCGATCGTGGAAATTGCTCTAGGTCCCCAAAACGCTGAGTGATAGTGCAAAAAACGGACTAGAATCGGCCGAATATGTGAGTGTTGATGACCGACACGTAAACGCACCAAGGGTTCGTCAATCATCGAAATGACTCCAAGACCCCATAATAGAGTAATAGTCCAAGAAACGGGCCAGAATCGGCCCAAACCGTGATTGTTGATGACCGACATGTAAGCGCACCTTGGAATTCGACAACCATGGAAATCGCTTTGGGACCCCGAAACGGTGAGTAATAGTCCATGAAACGGGCCAGAATCGGCCAAAACTGGGAGTGTTGATGACCAACACGTAAGCACACCTTGGAGTTCAACAACTATGGAAATCACTTCGGGACCCCAAAACCGTGAGTAATAGTCCACGAAACATGTCAGAATTGGCCAAAACTGTGAGTGTTGACGACAGACACATAAATGCACCCCGGGGTTCATCAATCGTGGAAATCCCTCTGGGTCTCCAAAACACGGAGTAATAGTGCACGAAACGGACACGATTCGGCCAAATATGTGAGCGTTGATGACCGACACGTAAACGCACCCTGGGGTTCGTCAATCATGGAAATGACTCCGAGACCCCAAAATAGAGTAGTAGTCCAAGAAACGGGCCAGAATCGGCCCAAACTGTGATTGTTGATGACCGACACGTAAGCGCACCTTGGAGTTCGACAACCATGCAAATCGCTTTGGGACCCCAAAACGGTGAGTAATAGTCCATGAAACGGGCCAGAATCGGCCAAAACTGCGAGTGTTGATGACCAACACGTAAGGACACCTTGGGGTTCAACAACTATGGAAATCGCTTCGGGACCCCAAAACGGTGAGTAATAGTCCACGAAACCCGTCAGAATTGGCCAAAACTCTCAGTGTTGACGACGGACACATAAACGAACCCCGGGTTCATCGATGTGGAAATTGCTCTAGGTCCCCAAAAC
>NW_025228380.1:2794-9987 GCF_018294505.1 Triticum aestivum | reverse complement strand
GGTTCATCAATCGTGGAAATCTCTCTGGGTCTCCAAAACATGGAGTAATAGTGCATGAAACGGACACGATTCGGCCAAATATGTGAGCGTTGATGACCGACACGTAAACGCACCCTGGGGTTCGTCAATCATGGAAATGACTCCGAGACCCCAAAATAGAGTAGTAGTCCAAGAAACGGGCCAGAATCGGCCCAAACTGTGATTGTTGATGACCGACACGTAAGCGCACCTTGGAGTTCGACAACCATGCAAATCGCTTTGGGACCCCAAAACGGTGAGTAATAGTCCATGAAACGGGCCAGAATCGGCCAAAACTGCGAGTGTTGATGACCAACACGTAAGGACACCTTGGGGTTCAACAACTATAGAAATCGCTTCGGGGCCCCAAAACGGTGAGTAATAGTCCACGAAACCCGTCAGAATTGGCCAAAACTCTCAGTGTTGACGACGGACACATAAACGAACCCCGGGTTCATCGATGTGGAAATTGCTCTAGGTCCCCAAAACGCTGAGTGATAGTGCACAAAACGGACTAGAATCGGCCGAATATGTGAGTGTTGATGACCGACACGTAAACGCACCAAGGGTTCGTCAATCATCGAAATGACTCCAAGACCCCATAATAGAGTAATAGTCCAAGAAACGGGCCAGAATCGGCCCAAACCGTGATTGTTGATGACCGACATGTAAGCGCACCTTGGAATTCGACAACCATGGAAATCGCTTTGGGACCCCAAAACGGTGAGTAATAGTCCATGAAAAGGGCCAGAATCGGCCAAAACTGCGAGTGTTGATGACCAACACGTAAGGACACCTTGGGGTTCAACAACTATGGAAATCGCTTCGGGACCCCAAAACGGTGAGTAATAGTCCACGAAACCCGTCAGAATTGGCCAAAACTCTCAGTGTTGACGACGGACACATAAACGAACCCCGGGTTCATCGATCGTGGAAATTGCTCTAGGTCCCCAAAACGCTGAGTGATAGTGCACAAAACGGACTAGAATCGGCCGAATATGTGAGTGTTGATGACCGACACGTAAACGCACCAAGGGTTCGTCAATCATCGAAATGACTCCAAGACCCCATAATAGAGTAATAGTCCAAGAAACGGGCCAGAATCGGCCCAAACCGTGATTGTTGATGACCGACATGTAAGCGCACCTTGGAATTCGACAACCATGGAAATCGCTTTGGGACCCCAAAACGGTGAGTAATAGTCCATGAAACGGGCCAGAATCGGCGAAAACTGGGAGTGTTGATGACCAACACGTAAGCACACCTTGGAGTTCAACAACTATGGAAATCGCTTGGGGACCCCAAAACCGTGAGTAATAGTCCACGAAACATGTCAGAATTGGCCAAAACTGTGAGTGTTGACGACAGACACATAAATGCACCCCGGGGTTCATCAATCGTGGAAATCCCTCTGGGTCTCCAAAACACGGAGTAATAGTGCACGAAACGGACACGATTCGGCCAAATATGTGAGTGTTGATGACCGACACGTAAACGCACCCTGGGGTTCGTCAATCATGGAAATGACTCCGAGACCCCAAAATAGAGTAGTAGTCCAAGAAACGGGCCAGAATCGGCCCAAACTGTGATTGTTGATGACCGACACGTAAGCGCACCTTGGAGTTCGACAACCATGCAAATCGCTTTGGGACCCCAAAACGGTGAGTAATAGTCCATGAAACGGGCCAGAATCGGCCAAAACTGTCAGTGTTGACGACCAACACGTAAGAACACCTTGGGGTTCAACAACTATGGAAATCGCTTCGGGACCCCAAAACGGTGAGTAATAGTCCACGAAACCCGTCAGAATTGGCCAAAACTCTCAGTGTTGACGACGGACACATAAACGAACCCCGGGGTTCATCGATCGTGGAAATTGCTCTAGGTCCCCAAAACGCTGAGTGATAGTGCACAAAACGGACTAGAATCGGCCGAATATGTGAGTGTTGATGACCGACACGTAAACGCACCAAGGGTTCGTCAATCATCGAAATGACTCCAAGACCCCAAAATAGAGTAATAGTCCAAGAAACGGGCCAGAATCGGCCCAAACCGTGATTGTTGATGACCGACATGTAAGCGCACCTTGGAATTCGACAACCATGGAAATCGCTTTGGGACCCCAAAACGGTGAGTAATAGTCCATGAAAAGGGCCAGAATCGGCCAAAACTGGGAGTGTTGATGACCAACACGTAAGGACACCTTGGGGTTCAACAACTATGGAAATCGCTTCGGGACCCCAAAACGGTGAGTAATAGTCCACGAAACCCGTCAGAATTGGCCAAAACTCTCAGTGTTGACGACGGACACATAAACGAACCCCGGGTTCATCGATGTGGAAATTGCTCTAGGTCCCCAAAACGCTGAGTGATAGTGCACAAAACGGACTAGAATCGGCCGAATATGTGAGTGTTGATGACCGACACGTAAACGCACCAAGGGTTCGTCAATCATCGAAATGACTCCAAGACCCCATAATAGAGTAATAGTCCAAGAAACGGGCCAGAATCGTCCCAAACCGTGATTGTTGATGACCGACATGTAAGCGCACCTTGGAATTCGACAACCATGGAAATCGCTTTGGGACCCCAAAACGGTGAGTAATAGTCCATGAAACGGGCCAGAATCGGCCAAAACTGGGAGTGTTGATGACCAACACGTAAGCACACCTTGGAGTTCAACAACTATGGAAATCACTTCGGGACCCCAAAACCGTGAGTAATAGTCCACGAAACATGTCAGAATTGGCCAAAACTGTGAGTGTTGACGACAGACACATAAATGCACCCCGGGGTTCATCAATCGTGGAAATCCCTCTGGGTCTCCAAAACATGGAGTAATAGTGCACGAAACGGACACGATTCGGCCAAATATGTGAGCGTTGATGACCGACACGTAAACGCACCCTGGGGTTCGTCAATCATGGAAATGACTCCGAGACCCCAAAATAGAGTAGTAGTCCAAGAAACGGGCCAGAATCGGCCCAAACTGTGATTGTTGATGACCGACACGTAAGCGCACCTTGGAGTTCGACAACCATGCAAATCGCTTTGGGACCCCAAAACGGTGAGTAATAGTCCATGAAACGGGCCAGAATCGGCCAAAACTGCGAGTGTTGATGACCAACACGTAAGGACACCTTGGGGTTCAACAACTATGGAAATCGCTTCGGGACCCCAAAACGGTGAGTAATAGTCCACGAAACCCGTCAGAATTGGCCAAAACTCTCAGTGTTGACGACGGACACATAAACGAACCCCGGGTTCATCGATGTGGAAATTGCTCTAGGTCCCCAAAACACTGAGTGATAGTGCACAAAACGGACTAGAATCGGCCGAATATGTGAGTGTTGATGACCGACACGTAAACGCACCAAGGGTTCGTCAATCATCGAAATGACTCCAAGACCCCATAATAGAGTAATAGTCCAAGAAACGGGCCAGAATCGGCCCAAACCGTGATTGTTGATGACCGACATGTAAGCGCACCTTGGAATTCGACAACCATGGAAATCGCTTTGGGACCCCAAAACGGTGAGTAATAGTCCATGAAACGGGCCAGAATCGGCCAAAACTGGGAGTGTTGATGACCAACACGTAAGGACACCTTGGGGTTCAACAACTATGGAACTCGCTTCGGGACCCCAAAACGGTGAGTAATAGTCCACGAAACCCGTCAGAATTGGCCAAAACTCTCAGTGTTGACGACGGACACATAAACGAACCCCGGGTTCATCGATCGTGGAAATTGCTCTAGGTCTCCAAAACACGGAGTAATAGTGCACGAAACGGACACGATTCGGCCAAATATGTGAGTGTTGATGACCGACACGTAAACGCACCCTGGGGTTCGTCAATCATGGAAATGACTCCGAGACCCCATAATAGAGTAGTAGTCAAAGAAACGGGCCAGAATCGGCCCAAACTGTGATTGTTGATGACCGACACGTAAGCGCACCTTGGAGTTCGACAACCATGCAAATCGCTTTGGGACCCCAAAACGGTGAGTAATAGTCCATGAAACGGGCCAGAATCGGCAACAACTATGGAAATCGCTTCGGGACCCCAAAACGGTGAGTAATAGTCCACGAAACCCGTCAGAATTGGCCAAAACTCTCAGTGTTGACGACGGACACATAAACGAACCCCGGGTTCATCGATGTGGAAATTGCTCTAGGTCCCCAAAACGCTGAGTGATAGTGCACAAAACGGACTAGAATCGGCCGAATATGTGAGTGTTGATGACCGACACGTAAACGCACCAAGGGTTCGTCAATCATCGAAATGACTCCAAGACCCCATAATAGAGTAATAGTCCAAGAAACGGGCCAGAATCGGCCCAAACCGTGATTGTTGATGACCGACATGTAAGCGCACCTTGGAATTCGACAACCATGGAAATCGCTTTGGGACCCCAAAACGGTGAGTAATAGTCCATGAAACGGGCCAGAATCGGCCAAAACTGGGAGTGTTGATGACCAACACGTAAGCACACCTTGGAGTTCAACAACTATGGAAATCACTTCGGGACCCCAAAACCGTGAGTAATAGTCCACGAAACATGTCAGAATTGGCCAAAACTGTGAGTGTTGACGACAGACACATAAATGCACCCCGGGGTTCATCAATCGTGGAAATCTCTCTGGGTCTCCAAAACATGGAGTAATAGTGCATGAAACGGACACGATTCGGCCAAATATGTGAGCGTTGATGACCGACACGTAAACGCACCCTGGGGTTCGTCAATCATGGAAATGACTCCGAGACCCCAAAATAGAGTAGTAGTCCAAGAAACGGGCCAGAATCGGCCCAAACTGTGATTGTTGATGACCGACACGTAAGCGCACCTTGGAGTTCGACAACCATGCAAATCGCTTTGGGACCCCAAAACGGTGAGTAATAGTCCATGAAACGGGCCAGAATCGGCCAAAACTGCGAGTGTTGATGACCAACACGTAAGGACACCTTGGGGTTCAACAACTATGGAAATCGCTTCGGGACCCCAAAACGGTGAGTAATAGTCCACGAAACCCGTCAGAATTGGCCAAAACTCTCAGTGTTGACGACGGACACATAAACGAACCCCGGGTTCATCGATCGTGGAAATTGCTCTAGGTCCCCAAAACGCTGAGTGATAGTGCACAAAACGGACTAGAATCGGCCGAATATGTGAGTGTTGATGACCGACACGTAAACGCACCAAGGGTTCGTCAATCATCGAAATGACTCCAAGACCCCATAATAGAGTAATAGTCCAAGAAACGGGCCAGAATCGGCCCAAACCGTGATTGTTGATGACCGACATGTAAGCGCACCTTGGAATTCGACAACCATGGAAATCGCTTTGGGACCCCAAAACGGTGAGTAATAGTCCATGAAACGGGCCAGAATCGGCGAAAACTGGGAGTGTTGATGACCAACACGTAAGCACACCTTGGAGTTCAACAACTATGGAAATCGCTTGGGGACCCCAAAACCGTGAGTAATAGTCCACGAAACATGTCAGAATTGGCCAAAACTGTGAGTGTTGACGACAGACACATAAATGCACCCCGGGGTTCATCAATCGTGGAAATCCCTCTGGGTCTCCAAAACACGGAGTAATAGTGCACGAAACGGACACGATTCGGCCAAATATGTGAGTGTTGATGACCGACACGTAAACGCACCCTGGGGTTCGTCAATCATGGAAATGACTCCGAGACCCCAAAATAGAGTAGTAGTCCAAGAAACGGGCCAGAATCGGCCCAAACTGTGATTGTTGATGACCGACACGTAAGCGCACCTTGGAGTTCGACAACCATGCAAATCGCTTTGGGACCCCAAAACGGTGAGTAATAGTCCATGAAACGGGCCAGAATCGGCCAAAACTGTCAGTGTTGACGACCAACACGTAAGAACACCTTGGGGTTCAACAACTATGGAAATCGCTTCGGGACCCCAAAACGGTGAGTAATAGTCCACGAAACCCGTCAGAATTGGCCAAAACTCTCAGTGTTGACGACGGACACATAAACGAACCCCGGGGTTCATCGATCGTGGAAATTGCTCTAGGTCCCCAAAACGCTGAGTGATAGTGCACAAAACGGACTAGAATCGGCCGAATATGTGAGTGTTGATGACCGACACGTAAACGCACCAAGGGTTCGTCAATCATCGAAATGACTCCAAGACCCCAAAATAGAGTAATAGTCCAAGAAACGGGCCAGAATCGGCCCAAACCGTGATTGTTGATGACCGACATGTAAGCGCACCTTGGAATTCGACAACCATGGAAATCGCTTTGGGACCCCAAAACGGTGAGTAATAGTCCATGAAAAGGGCCAGAATCGGCCAAAACTGGGAGTGTTGATGACCAACACGTAAGGACACCTTGGGGTTCAACAACTATGGAAATCGCTTCGGGACCCCAAAACGGTGAGTAATAGTCCACGAAACCCGTCAGAATTGGCCAAAACTCTCAGTGTTGACGACGGACACATAAACGAACCCCGGGTTCATCGATGTGGAAATTGCTCTAGGTCCCCAAAACGCTGAGTGATAGTGCACAAAACGGACTAGAATCGGCCGAATATGTGAGTGTTGATGACCGACACGTAAACGCACCAAGGGTTCGTCAATCATCGAAATGACTCCAAGACCCCATAATAGAGTAATAGTCCAAGAAACGGGCCAGAATCGGCCCAAACCGTGATTGTTGATGACCGACATGTAAGCGCACCTTGGAATTCGACAACCATGGAAATCGCTTTGGGACCCCAAAACGGTGAGTAATAGTCCATGAAACGGGCCAGAATCGGCCAAAACTGGGAGTGTTGATGACCAACACGTAAGCACACCTTGGAGTTCAACAACTATGGAAATCACTTCGGGACCCCAAAACCGTGAGTAATAGTCCACGAAACATGTCAGAATTGGCCAAAACTGTGAGTGTTGACGACAGACACATAAATGCACCCCGGGGTTCATCAATCGTGGAAATCCCTCTGGGTCTCCAAAACATGGAGTAATAGTGCACGAAACGGACACGATTCGGCCAAATATGTGAGCGTTGATGACCGACACGTAAACGCACCCTGGGGTTCGTCAATCATGGAAATGACTCCGAGACCCCAAAATAGAGTAGTAGTCCAAGAAACGGGCCAGAATCGGCCCAAACTGTGATTGTTGATGAC
>NW_025228380.1:0-1111 GCF_018294505.1 Triticum aestivum | reverse complement strand
GGAAATTGCTCTAGGTCCCCAAAACGCTGAGTGATAGTGCACAAAACGGACTAGAATCGGCCGAATATGTGAGTGTTGATGACCGACACGTAAACGCACCAAGGGTTCGTCAATCATCGAAATGACTCCAAGACCCCATAATAGAGTAATAGTCCAAGAAACGGGCCAGAATCGGCCCAAACCGTGATTGTTGATGACCGACATGTAAGCGCACCTTGGAATTCGACAACCATGGAAATCGCTTTGGGACCCCAAAACGGTGAGTAATAGTCCATGAAACGGGCCAGAATCGGCCAAAACTGGGAGTGTTGATGACCAACACGTAAGCACACCTTGGAGTTCAACAACTATGGAAATCGCTTCGGGACCCCAAAACCGTGAGTAATAGTCCACGAAACATGTCAGAATTGGCCAAAACTGTGAGTGTTGACGACAGACACATAAATGCACCCCGGGGTTCATCAATCGTGGAAATCTCTCTGGGTCTCCAAAACATGGAGTAATAGTGCACGAAACGGACACGATTCGGCCAAATATGTGAGCGTTGATGACCGACACGTAAACGCACCCTGGGGTTCGTCAATCATGGAAATGACTCCGAGACCCCAAAATAGAGTAGTAGTCCAAGAAACGGGCCAGAATCGGCCCAAACCGTGATTGTTGATGACCGACACGTAAGCGCACCTTGGAGTTCGACAACCATGCAAATCGCTTTGGGACCCCAAAACGGTGAGTAATAGTCCATGAAACGGGCCAGAATCGGCCAAAACTGCGAGTGTTGATGACCAACACGTAAGGACACCTTGGGGTTCAACAACTATGGAAATCGCTTCGGGACCCCAAAACGGTGAGTAATAGTCCACGAAACCCGTCAGAATTGGCCAAAACTCTCAGTGTTGACGACGGACACATAAACGAACCCCGGGTTCATCGATGTGGAAATTGCTCTAGGTCCCCAAAACGCTGAGTGATAGTGCACAAAACGGACTAGAATCGGCCGAATATGTGAGTGTTGATGACCGACACGTAAACGCACCAAGGGTTCGTCAATCATCGAAATGACTCCAAGACCCCATAATAGAGTAATAGTCCAAGAAACGGGCCAGAATCG
>NW_025228379.1:66681-67453 GCF_018294505.1 Triticum aestivum | reverse complement strand
GAGTTGTAATAAGTTTAAAAAAATGAAGTGCCCATGTAACAGATGAGTTCTCGTCAGAAACCCTGATACTTCGAAAGAGATTGTCCAGTTTGTACACGAAGTGTGTCCAGTTTTTCCCGTAACCCTCTCTACTCTTTTGCACATGCTATGTGGGTGAAATGATGATACCATGCCAAGTTTCGACATTTTCAGAGTCCATTTTGTAGTGATTTTCAATTTCACGGTCATTTAGCTCTCCGAACAAATCGGTAAATGACTAAAAAATAGCAAATGATGTCAGAAAGTTTTGAAAATTGATGACGTCGCTTTGAATATTGTGTATGGAACGCAAAAAAGTCTGGAGTTATAATAAGTTAGAAAATGAAGTGGCCATGTAACAGATGTGTTCTCGTCAGAAACCCTGATACTTCGAAAGAGATTGTCCAGTTTGTACACGAAGTGCGTCCAGTTTTTGCCGTAACCCTCCCTACTCTTTTGCGCATGCTATGTGGGTGAAATGACGATACCATGCCAAGTTTCGACATTTTCAGAGTTCGTTTTGTGGTGATTTTCAATTTCACGGTCATTTAGCTCTCTAAACAAATCGGTAAATGACTAAAAAATAGCAAATGATGTCAGAAAGTTTTGAAAATTGATGACGTCGCTTTGAATGGTGTGTACGGAACGCAAAAAAATCTGGAGTTGTAATAAGTTTAAAAAAATGAAGTGCCCATGTAACAGATGAGTTCTCGTCAGAAATCCTGATACTTCAAAAGAGAATGTCTAGTTTGTA
>NW_025228379.1:62752-63281 GCF_018294505.1 Triticum aestivum | reverse complement strand
AAAAAAATGAAGTGCCAGTGTAACAGATGAGTTCTCGTCCGAAACCCTGATACTCCAAAAGAGATTGTCCAGTTTGTACACAAAGTGCGTCCAGTTTTTGCCGTAACCCTCTCTACTCTTTTGCACATGCTATGTGGGTGAAATGATGATACCATGCCAAGTTTCGACATTTTCAGAGTTCATTTTGTAGTGATTTTCAATTTCACGGTCATTTAGATCTCTAAACAAATTGGTAAATGACTAAAAAATAGCAAATGATGTCAGAAAGTTTTGAAAATTGATGACGTCGCTTTGAATGGTGTGTACAGAACGCAAAAAAGTCTGGAGTTGTAATAAGTTTAAAAAAAATGAAGTGCCCATGTAACAGATGAGTTCTCGTCAGAAACCCTGATACTTCGAAAGAGATTGTCCAGTTTGTACACGAAGTGTGTCCAGTTTTTCCCGTAACCCTCTCTACTCTTTTGCACATGCTATGTGGGTGAAATGATGATACCATGCCAAGTTTCGACATTTTCAGAGTCCATTTTGT
>NW_025228379.1:60041-62623 GCF_018294505.1 Triticum aestivum | reverse complement strand
TTGAATATTGTGTATGGAACGCAAAAAAGTCTGGAGTTACAATAAGTTAAAAAAATGAAGTGGCCATGTAACAGATGAGTTCTCGTCAGAAACCCTGATACTTCGAAAGAGATTGTCCAGTTTGTACACGAAGTGTGTCCAGTTTTTCCCGTAACCCTCTCTACTCTTTTGCACATGCTATGTGGGTGAAATGATGATACCATGCCAAGTTTCGACATTTTCAGAGTCCATTTTGTAGTGATTTTCAATTTCACGGTCATTTAGCTCTCTAAACAAATCGGTAAATGACTAAAAAATAGCAAATGATGTCAGAAAGTTATGAAAATTGATGACGTCGCTTTGAATATTGTGTATGGAACGCAAAAAAGTCTGGAGTTATAATAAGTTAAAAAATGAAGTGGCCATGTAACAGATGTGTTCTCGTCAGAAACCCTGATACTTCGAAAGAGATTGTCCAGTTTGTACACGAAGTGCGTCCAGTTTTTGCCGTAACCCTCCCTACTCTTTTGCACATGCTATGTGGGTGAAATGACGATACCATGCCAAGTTTCGACATTTTCAGAGTTCATTTTGTGGTGATTTTCAATTTCACGGTCATTTAGCTCTCTAAACAAATCGGTAAATGACTAAAAAATAGCAAATGATGTCAGAAAGTTTTGAAAATTGATGACGTCGCTTTGAATGGTGTGTACGGAACGCAAAAAAATCTGGAGTTGTAATAAGTTTAAAAAAATGAAGTGCCCATGTAACAGATGAGTTCTCGTCAGAAATCCTGATACTTCAAAAGAGAATGTCTAGTTTGTACACAAGTGTGTCCAGTTTTTGCCTTAACCCTCTCTACTCTTTTGCACATGCTATGTGGGTGAAATGATGATACCATGCTAAGTTTCGACATTTTCAGAGTTCACTTTATAGTGATTTTCAATTTCACGGTCATTTAGCTCTCTAAACAACTCGGTAAATGACTGAAAAATAGCAAATGATGTCAGAAAGTTTTGAAAATTGATGACGTCGCTTTGAATGGTGTGTACAGAACGCAAAAAAATTCTGCAGTTGTAATAAGTTTAAAAAAATGAAGTGCCAGTGTAACAGATGAGTTCTCGTCCGAAACCCTGATACTCCAAAAGAGATTGTCCAGTTTGTACACAAAGTGCGTCCAGTTTTTGCCGTAACCCTCTCTACTCTTTTGCACATGCTATGTGGGTGAAATGATGATACCATGCCAAGTTTCGACATTTTCAGAGTTCATTTTGTAGTGATTTTCAATTTCACGGTCATTTAGATCTCTAAACAAATTGGTAAATGACTAAAAAATAGCAAATGATGTCAGAAAGTTTTGAAAATTGATGACGTCGCTTTGAATGGTGTGTACAGAACGCAAAAAAGTCTGGAGTTGTAATAAGTTTAAAAAAAATGAAGTGCCCATGTAACAGATGAGTTCTCGTCAGAAACCCTGATACTTCGAAAGAGATTGTCCAGTTTGTACACGAAGTGTGTCCAGTTTTTCCCGTAACCCTCTCTACTCTTTTGCACATGCTATGTGGGTGAAATGATGATACCATGCCAAGTTTCGACATTTTCAGAGTCCATTTTGTAGTGATTTTCAATTTCACGGTCATTTAGCTCTCTAAACAAATCGATAAATGACTAAAAAATAGCAAATGATGTCAGAAAGTTTTGAAAATTGATGACGTCGCTTTGAATATTGTGTATGGAACGCAAAAAAGTCTGGAGTTACAATAAGTTAAAAAAATGAAGTGGCCATGTAACAGATGAGTTCTCGTCAGAAACCCTAATACTTCGAAAGAGATTGTCTAGTTTGTACACGAAGTGCGTCCAGTTTTTGCCGTAACCCTCCCTACTCTTTTGCACATGCTATGTGGGTGAAATGACGATACCATGCCAAGTTTCGACATTTTCAGAGTTCATTTTGTGGTGATTTTCAATTTCACGGTCATTTAGCTCTCTAAACAAATCGGTAAATGACTAAAAAATAGCAAATGATGTCAGAAAGTTTTGAAAATTGATGACGTCGCTTTGAATGGTGTGTACGGAACACAAAAAAATCTGGAGTTGTAATAAGTTTAAAAAATGAAGTGCCCATGTAACAGATGAGTTCTCGTCAGAAATCCTGATACTTCAAAAGAGAATGTCTAGTTTGTACACGAAGTGTGTCCAGTTTTTGCCTTAACCCTCTCTACT
Source organism: Triticum aestivum (assembly GCF_018294505.1). Classification (NCBI taxonomy): domain Eukaryota; kingdom Viridiplantae; phylum Streptophyta; class Magnoliopsida; order Poales; family Poaceae; genus Triticum; species Triticum aestivum. The sequence goes on along the minus strand of NW_025228379.1, from coordinate 60,421 downwards.
CTTTTGCACATGCTATGTGGGTGAAATGATGATACCATGCTAAGTTTTGACATTTTCAGAGTTCATTTTATAGTTATTTTCAATTTCACGGTCATTTAGCTCTCTAAACAACTCGGTAAATGACTGAAAAATAGCAAATGATGTCAGAAAGTTTTGAAAATTGATGACGTCGCTTTGAATGGTGTGTACATAACGCAAAAAAGTCTGCAGTTGTAATAAGTTTAAAAAAATGAAGTGCCAGTGTAACAGATGAGTTCTCGTCCGAAACCCTGATACTCCAAAAGAGATTGTCCAGTTTGCACACAAAGTGCGTCCAGTTTTTGCCATAACCCTCTCTACTCTTTTGCACATGCTATGTGGGTGAAATGATGATACCATGC
>NW_025228379.1:58576-60031 GCF_018294505.1 Triticum aestivum | reverse complement strand
GTTCTCGTCAGAAACCCTGATACTTCGAAAGAGATTGTCCAGTTTGTACACGAAGTGCGTCCAGTTTTTGCCGTAACCCTCCCTACTCTTTTGCACATGCTATGTGGGTGAAATGACGATACCATGCCAAGTTTCGACATTTTCAGAGTTCATTTTGTGGTGATTTTCAATTTCACGGTCATTTAGCTCTCTAAACAAATCGGTAAATGACTAAAAAATAGCAAATGATGTCAGAAAGTTTTGAAAATTGATGACGTCGCTTTGAATGGTGTGTACGGAACGCAAAAAAATCTGGAGTTGTAATAAGTTTAAAAAATGAAGTGCCCATGTAACAGATGAGTTCTCGTCAGAAATCGTGATACTTCAAAAGAGAATGTCTAGTTTGTACACGAAGTGTGTCCAGTTTTTGCCTTAACCCTCTCTACTCTTTTGCACATGCTATGTGGGTGAAATGATGATACCATGCTAAGTTTCGACATTTTTAGAGTTCATTTTATAGTTATTTTCAATTTCACGGTCATTTAGCTCTCTAAACAACTCGGTAAATGACTGAAAAATAGCAAATGATGTCAGAAAGTTTTGAAAATTGATGACGTCGCTTTGAATGGTGTGTACATAACGCAAAAAAGTCTGCAGTTGTAATAAGTTTAAAAAAATGAAGTGCCAGTGTAACAGATGAGTTCTCGTCCGAAACCCTGATACTCCAAAAGAGATTGTCCAGTTTGCACACAAAGTGCGTCCAGTTTTTGCCATAACCCTCTCTACTCTTTTGCACATGCTATGTGGGTGAAATGATGATACCATGCCAAGTTTCGACATTTTCAGAGTTCATTTTGTAGTGATTTTCAATTTCACGGTCATTTAGATCTCTAAACAAATTGGTAAATGACTAAAAAATAGCAAATGATATCAGAAAGTTTTGAAAATTGATGACGTCGCTTTGAATGGTGTGTACAGAACGCAAAAAAGTGTGGAGTTGTAATAATTTTAAAAAAAATGAAGTGCCCATGTAACAGATGAGTTCTCGTCAGAAACCCTGATACTTCGAAAGAGATTGTCCAGTTTGTACACGAAGTGTGTCCAGTTTTTCCCGTAACCCTCTCTACTCTTTTTCACATGCTATGTGGGTGAAATCATGATACCATGCCAAGTTTCGACATTTTCAGAGTCCATTTTGTAGTGATTTTCAATTTCACGGTCATTTAGCTCTCTAAACAAATCGGTAAATGACTAAAAAATAGCAAATGATGTCAGAAAGTTTTGAAAATTGATGACGTCGCTTTGAATATTGTGTATGGAACGCAAAAAAGTCTGGAGTTACAATAAGTTAAAAAAATGAAGTGGCCATGTAACAGATGAGTTCTCGTCAGAAACCCTGATACTTCGAAAGAGATTGTCCAGTTTGTACACGAAGTGCGTCCAGTTTTTGCCGTAACCCTCCCTACTCTTTTGCAC
>NW_025228379.1:57058-58141 GCF_018294505.1 Triticum aestivum | reverse complement strand
CAGATTCCATTTTGTAGTGATTTTCAATTTCACGGTCATTTAGCTCTCTAAACAAATCGGTAAATGACTAAAAAATAGCAAATGATGTCAGAAAGTTTTGAAAATTGATGACGTCGCTTTGAATATTGTGTATGGAACGCAAAAAAGTCTGGAGTTATAATAAGTTAAAAAATGAAGTGGCCATGTAACAGATGTGTTCTCGTTAGAAACCCTGATACTTCGAAAGAGATTGTCCAGTTTGTACACGAAGTGCGTCCAGTTTTTGCCGTAACCCTCCCTACTCTTTTGCGCATGCTATGTGGGTGAAATGACGATACCATGCCAAGTTTCGACATTTTCAGAGTTCATTTTGTGGTGATTTTCAATTTCACGGTCATTTAGCTCTCTAAACAAATCGGTAAATGACTAAAAAATAGCAAATGATGTCAGAAATTTTCGAAAATTGATGACGTTGCTTTGAATGGTGTGTACGGAACGCAAAAAAATCTGGAGTTGTAATAAGTTTAAAAAAATGAAGTGCCCATGTAACAGATGAGTTCTCGTCAGAAATCCTGATACTTCAAAAGAGAATGTCTAGTTTGTACACGAAGTGTGTCCAGTTTTTGCCTTAACCCTCTCTACTCTTTTGCACATGCTATGTGGGTGAAATGATGATACCATGCTAAGTTTCGACATTTTCGGAGTTCATTTTATAGTGATTTTCAATTTCACGGTCATTTAGCGCTGTAAACAACTCGGTAAATGACTGAAAAATAGCAAATGATGTCAGAAAGTTTTGAAAATTGATGACGTCGCTTTGAATGGTGTGTACAGAACGCAAAAAAAGTCTGCAGTTGTAATAAGTTTAAAAAAAATGAAGTGCCAGTGTAACAGATGAGTTCTCGTCCGAAACCCTGATACTCCAAAAGAGATTGTCCAGTTTGTACACAAAGTGCGTCCAGTTTTTGCCGTAACCCTCTCTACTCTTTTGCACATGCTATGTGGGTGAAATGATGATACCATGCCAAGTTTCGACATTTTCAGAGTTCATTTTGTAGTGATTTTCAATTTCACGGTCATTTAGATCTCTAAACAAATTGGTAA
>NW_025228379.1:48622-48944 GCF_018294505.1 Triticum aestivum | reverse complement strand
AAAAAAATGAAGTGCCAGTGTAACAGATGAGTTCTCGTCCGAAACCCTGATACTCCAAAAGAGATTGTCCAGTTTGTACACAAAGTGCGTCCAGTTTTTGCCGTAACCCTCTCTACTCTTTTGCACATGCTATGTGGGTGAAATGATGATACCATGCCAAGTTTCGACATTTTCAGAGTTCATTTTGTAGTGATTTTCAATTTCACGGTCATTTAGATCTCTAAACAAATTGGTAATGACTAAAAAATAGCAAATGATGTCAGAAAGTTTTGAAAATTGATGACGTCGCTTTGAATGGTATGTACAGAACGCAAAAAAGTCT
>NW_025228379.1:47039-48423 GCF_018294505.1 Triticum aestivum | reverse complement strand
AAGTTTAAAAAAATATGAAGTGCCCATTTAACAGATGAGTTCCCGTCAGAAACCCTGATACTTCGAAAGAGATTGTCCAGTTTGTACACGAAGTATGTCCAGTTTTTCCCGTAACCCTCTCTACTCTTTTGCACATGCTATGTGGGTGAAATGATGATACCATGCCAAGTTTCGACATTTTCAGAGTCCATTTTGTAGTGATTTTCAATTTCACGGTCATTTAGCTCTCTAAACAAATCGGTAAATGACTAAAAAATAGCAAATGATGTCAGAAAGTTTTGAAAATTGATGACGTCGCTTTGAATGGTGTGTACGGAACATAAAAAATCTGGAGTTGTAATAAGTTTAAAAAAATGAAGTGCCCATGTAACAGATGAGTTCTCGTCCGAAACCCTGATACTCCAAAAGAGATTGTCCAGTTTGTACATGAAGTGCGTCCAGTTTTTGCCGTAACCCTCTCTACTCTTTTGCACATGCTATGTGGGTGAAATGATGATACCATGCCATGTTTTGACATTTTCAGAGTTCATTTTGTAGCGATTTTCAATTTCACGGTCATTTAGCTCTCTAAACAAATCGGTAAATGACTGAAAAAAAGCAAATGATGTTAGAAAGTGTTGAAAATTTATGACGTCACTTTGTATGGTGCGTACGGAACGCAGAAAAGTCTAGAGTTGTAATAAGTTTAAAAAAATGAAGTGGCAGTGTAACAGATGAGTTCTCGTCCGAAACCCTGATACTCTGAAAGAGATTGTCCAGTTTGTACACGAAGTGCGTCCAGTTTTTGCCGTAACCCTCTCTACTCTTTTGCACATACAATGTGGGTGAAATGATGATACCATGCCAAATTTCAACATTTTCAGAGTTCATTTTGTAGTGATTTTCAATTTCACGGTCATTTAGCTCTCTAAACAAATCGGTAATTGACTAAAAAATAGCAAATGATGTCAGAAAGTTTTGAAAATTGATGACGTCGCTTTGAATGGTGTGTACGGAGCGCAAAAAAATCTGGAGTTGTAATAAGTTTAAAAAAAGGAAGTGCCCATGTAACAGATGAGTTCTCGTCAGAAACCCTGATACTTCGAAAGAGATTGTCCAGTTTGTACACGAAGTGCGTCCAGTTTTTGCCGTAACCGTCTCTACTCTTTTGCACATGCTATGTGGGTGAAATGATGATACCATGCCAAGTTTTGACATTTTCAGAGTTCATTTTGTAGTGATTTTCAATTTCACGGTCATTTAGCTCTCTAAACAAATCGGTAAATGACTGAAAAATAACAAATGATGTCAGAAAGTGTTGAAAATTGATGACGTCGCTTTGAATGGTGCGTACGGAACGCAAAAAAAGTCTGGAGTTGTAATAAGTTTAAAAAAATGAAGTGCC
>NW_025228379.1:45167-45566 GCF_018294505.1 Triticum aestivum | reverse complement strand
GCTTTGAATGGTGTGTACGGAACGCAAAAAAGTCTGGAGTTGTAATAAGTTCAAAAAAATGAAGTGCCCATGTAACAGATGAGTTCTCGTCAGAAACCCTAATACTTCGAAAGGAATTGTCCAGTTTGTACACGAAGTGCGTCCAGTTTTTGCCGTAACCCTCTCTACTCTTTTGCACATGCTATGTGCGTGAAATGATGATACCATGCCAAGTTTCGACATTTTCAGAGTTCATTTTGTAGTGATTTTCAATTTCACGGTCATTTAGCTCTCTAAACAAATCGGTAAATGACTAAAAAATAGCAAATCATGTCAGAATGTTTTGGAAATTGATGACGTCGCTTTGGATGGTGTGTACGGAACGCAAAAAAGTCTGGAGTTGTAATAAGTTTAAAAAAA
>NW_025228379.1:43427-43962 GCF_018294505.1 Triticum aestivum | reverse complement strand
TGATTTTCAATTTCACGGTCATTTAGCTCTCTAAACAAATCGGTAAATGACTAAAAAATAGCAAATGATGTCAGAAAGTTTTGAAAATTGATGACGTCGCTTTGAATGGTGTGTACGGAACGCAAAAAAATCTGGAGTTGTAATAAGTTTAAAAAAATGAAGTGCCCATGTAACAGATGAGTTCTCGTCAGCAACCCTGATACTCCAAAAGAGATTGTCCAGTTTGTACACGAAGTGCGTCCAGTTTTTGCCGTAACCCTCTCTACTCTTTTGCACATACTATGTTGGTGAAATGATGATACCATGCCAAGTTTCAACATTTTCAGAGTTCATTTTGTGGTGATTTTCAATTTCACGGTCATTTAGCTCTCTCAACAAATCGGTAAATGACTAAAAAATAGCAAATGATGTCAGAAAGTTTTGAAAATTGATGACGTCGCTCTAAATGGTGTGTACGGAACGCAAAAAAGTCTGGAGTTACAATAAGTTAAAAAAATGAAGTGGCCATGTAACAGATGAGTTCTCGTCAGAAACC
>NW_025228379.1:42777-43417 GCF_018294505.1 Triticum aestivum | reverse complement strand
AGTGGCCATGTAACAAATGAGTTCTCGTCAGAAACCCTGATACGTCGAAAGAGATTGTCCAGTTTGTACACGAAGTGTGTCCAGTTTTTCCCGTAACCCTCTCTACTCTTTTGCACATGCTATGTGGGTGAAATGATGATACCATGCCAAGTTTCGACATTTTCAGAGTCCATTTTGTAGTGATTTTCAATTTCACGGTCATTTAGCTCTCTAAACAAATCGGTAAATGACTAAAAAATAGCAAATGATGTCAGAAAGTTTTGAAAATTGATGACGTCGCTTTGAATGGTGTGTACGGAACGCAAAAAAGTCTGGAGTTATAATAAGTTTAGAAAAATGAAGTGCCCATGTAACAGATGAGTTCTCGTCAGAAACCCAGATACTTCGAAGGAGATTGTCCAGTTTGTACACGAAGTGCGTCCAGTTTTTGCAGTAACCCTCTCTACTCTTTTGCCCATGCTATGTGGGTGAAATGATGATACCATGCCAAGTTTCGACATTTTCAGAGTTCATTTTGTAGTGATTTTCAATTTCACGGTCATTTAGCTCTATAAACAAATCGGTAAATGACTGAAAATAACAAATGATGTCAGAAAGTGTTGAAAATTGATGACGTCGCTTTGAATGGTGCGTACGGAAC
>NW_025228379.1:41859-42767 GCF_018294505.1 Triticum aestivum | reverse complement strand
GTTTCGACATTTTCAGAGTTCATTGTGTGGTGATTTTCAATTTCACGGTCATTTAGCTCTCTAAACAAATCGGTAAATGACTAAAAAATAGCAAATGATGTCAGAAAGTTTTGAAAATTGATGACGTCGCTTTGAATGGTGTGTACGGAACGCAAAAAAATCTGGAGTTGTAATAAGTTTAAAAAAATGAAGTGCCCATGTAACAGATGAGTTCTCGTCAGAAATCCTGATACTTCAAAAGAGAATGTCTAGTTTGTAAATGAAGTGTGTCCAGTTTTTGCCTTAACCCTCTCTACTCTTTTCCACATGCTATGTGGGTGAAATGATGATACCATGCTAAGTTTCGACATTTTCAGAGTTCATTTTATAGTGATTTTCAATTTCACGGTCATTTAGCTCTCTAAACAACTCGGTAAATGATTGAAAAATAGCAAATGATGTCCGAAAGTTTTGAAAATTGATGACGTCGCTTTGAATGGTGTGTACAGAACGCAAAAAAAGTCTGCAGTTGTAATAAGTTTAAAAAAATGAAGTGCCAGTGTAACAGATGAGTTCTCGTCCGAAACCCTGATACTCCAAAAGAGATTGTCCAGTTTGTACACAAAGTGCGTCCAGTTTTTGCCGTAACCCTCTCTACTCTTTTGCACATGCTATGTGGGTGAAATGACGATACCATGCCAAGTTTCGACATTTTCAGAGTTCATTTTGTAGTGATTTTCAATTTCACGGTCATTTAGCTCTCTAAACAAATCGGTAAATGACTAAAAAATAGCAAATGATGTCAGAAAGTTTTGAAAATTGATGACGCCGCTTTGAATGGTGTGTACGGAACACAAAAAAAATCTGGAGTTGTAATAAGTTTAAAAAAATGAAGTGCCCATGTAACAGATGAGTTCTCGTCAGAAACC
>NW_025228379.1:37350-38574 GCF_018294505.1 Triticum aestivum | reverse complement strand
GTTCTCGTCAGAAACCCTGATACTTCGAAAGAGATTGTCCAGTTTGTACACGAAGTGTGTCCAGTTTTTCCCGTAACCCTCTCTACTCTTTTGCACATGCTATGTGGGTGAAATGATGATACCATGCCAAGTTTCGACATTTTCAGAGTCCATTTTGTAGTGATTTTCAATTTCACGGTCATTTAGCTCTCAGAACAAATCGGTAAATGACTAAAAAATAGCAAATGATGTCAGAAAGTTTTGAAAATTGATGACGTCGCTTTGAATATTGTGTATGGAACGCAAAAAAGTCTGGAGTTATAATAAGTTAAAAAATTAAGTGGCCATGTAACAGATGTGTTCTCGTCAGAAACCCTGATACTTCGAAAGAGATTGTCAGTTTGTACACGAAGTGCGTCCAGTTTTTGCCGTAACCCTCCCTACTCTTTTGCGCATGCTATGTGGGTGAAATGACGATACCATGCCAAGTTTCGACATTTTCAGAGTTCATTTTGTGGTGATTTTCAATTTCACGGTCATTTAGCTCTCTAAACAAATCGGTAAATGACTAAAAAATAGCAAATGATGTCAGAAAGTTTTGAAAATTGATGACGTCGCTTTGAATGGTGTGTACGGAACGCAAAAAAATCTGGAGTTGTAATAAGTTTAAAAAAATGAAGTGCCCATGTAACAGATGAGTTCTCGTCAGAAATCCTGATACTTCAAAAGAGAATGTATAGTTTGTACACGAAGTGTGTCCAGTTTTTGCCTTAACCCTCTGTACTCTTTTGCACATGCTATGTGGGTGAAATGATGATACCATGCTAAGTTTCGACATTTTCAGAGTTCATTTTATAGTGATTTTCAATTTCACGGTCATTTAGGTCTCTAAACAACTCGGTAAATGACTGAAAAATAGCAAATGATGTCAGAAAGTTTTGAAAATTGATGACGTCGCTTTGAATGGTGTGTACAGAACGCAAAAAAAGTCTGCAGTTGTAATAAGTTTAAAAAAATGAAGTGCCAGTGTAACAGATGAGTTCTCGTCCGAAACCCTGATACTCCAAAAGAGATTGTCCAGTTTGTACACAAAGTGCGTCCAGTTTTTGCCGTAACCCTCTCTACTCTTTTGCACATGCTATGTGGGTGAAATGATGATACCATGCCAAGTTTCGACATTTTCAGAGTTCATTTTGTAGTGATTTTCAATTTCACGGTCATTTAGATCTCTAAACAAATTGGTAA
>NW_025228379.1:34544-35350 GCF_018294505.1 Triticum aestivum | reverse complement strand
GTTCTCGTCAGAAACCCTGATACTTCGAAAGAGATTGTCCAGTTTGTACACGAAGTGCGTCCAGTTTTTGCCGTAACCCTCCCTACTCTTTTGCACATGCTATGTGGGTGAAATGACGATACCATGCCAAGTTTCGACATTTTCAGAGTTCATTTTGTGGTGATTTTCAATTTCACGGTCATTTAGCTCTCTAAACAAATCGGTAAATGACTAAAAAATAGCAAATGATGTCAGAAAGTTTTGAAAATTGATGACGTCGCTTTGAATGGTGTGTACGGAACGCAAAAAAATCTGGAGTTGTAATAAGTTTAAAAAATGAAGTGCCCATGTAACAGATGAGTTCTCGTCAGAAATCGTGATACTTCAAAAGAGAATGTCTAGTTTGTACACGAAGTGTGTCCAGTTTTTGCCTTAACCCTCTCTACTCTTTTGCACATGCTATGTGGGTGAAATGATGATACCATGCTAAGTTTCGACATTTTTAGAGTTCATTTTATAGTTATTTTCAATTTCACGGTCATTTAGCTCTCTAAACAACTCGGTAAATGACTGAAAAATAGCAAATGATGTCAGAAAGTTTTGAAAATTGATGACGTCGCTTTGAATGGTGTGTACATAACGCAAAAAAGTCTGCAGTTGTAATAAGTTTAAAAAAATGAAGTGCCAGTGTAACAGATGAGTTCTCGTCCGAAACCCTGATACTCCAAAAGAGATTGTCCAGTTTGCACACAAAGTGCGTCCAGTTTTTGCCATAACCCTCTCTACTCTTTTGCACATGCTATGTGGGTGAAATGATGATACCATGC
>NW_025228379.1:28081-29408 GCF_018294505.1 Triticum aestivum | reverse complement strand
TAGTGATTTTCAATTTCACGGTCATTTAGCTCTCTAAACAAATCGGTAAATGACTAAAAAATAGCAAATGATGTCAGAAAGTTTTGAAAATTGATGACGTCGCTTTGAATATTGTGTATGGAACGCAAAAAAGTCTGGAGTTATAATAAGTTAAAAAAATGAAGTGGCCATGTAACAGATGAGTTCTCGTCAGAAACCCTGATACTTCGAAAGAGATTGTCCAGTTTGTACACGAAGTGCGTCCAGTTTTTGCCGTAACCCTCCCTACTCTTTTGCACATGCTATGTGGGTGAAATGACGATACCATGCCAAGTTTCGACATTTTCAGAGTTCATTTTGTGGTGATTTTCAATTTCACGGTCATTTGGCTCTCTAAACAACTCGGTAAATGACTAAAAAATAGCAAATGATGTCAGAAAGTTTTGAAAATTGATGACGTCGCTTTGAATGGTGTGTACAGAACGCAATAAAAGTCTGCAGTTGTAATAAGTTTAAAAAATGAAGTGCCAGTGTAACAGATGAGTTCTCGTCCGAAACCCTGATACTCCAAAAGAGATTGTCCAGTTTGTACACAAAGTGCGTCCAGTTTTTGCCGTAACCCTCTCTACTCTTCTGCACATGCTATGTGGGTGAAATGATGATACCATGCCACTTTCGACATTTTCAGAGTTCAATTTGTAGTGATTTTCAATTTCACGGTCATTTAGATCTCTAAACAAATCGATAAATGACTAAAAAATAGCAAATGATGTCAGAAAGTTTTGAAAATTGATGACGTCGCTTTGAATATTGTGTACGGAACGCAAAAAAGTCTGGAGTTACAATAAGTTAAAAAAATGAAGTGGCCATGTAACAGATGAGTTCTCGTCAGAAACCCTGATACTTCAAAAGAGAATGTCTAGTTTGTACACGAAGTGTGTCCAGTTTTTGCCTTAACCCTCTCTACTCTTTTGCACATGCTATGTGGGTGAAATGATGATACCATGCTAAGTTTCGACATTTTCAGAGTTCATTTTATAGTTATTTTCAATTTCACGGTCATTTAGCTCTCTAAACAACTCGGTAAATGACTGAAAAATAGCAAATGATGTCAGAAAGTTTTGAAAATTGATGACGTCGCTTTGAATGGTGTGTACATAACGCAAAAAAGTCTGCAGTTGTAATAAGTTTAAAAAAATGAAGTGCCAGTGTAACAGATGAGTTCTCGTCCGAAACCCTGATACTCCAAAAGAGATTGTCCAGTTTGCACACAAAGTGCGTCCAGTTTTTGCCATAACCCTCTCTACTCTTTTGCACATGCTATGTGGGTGAAATGATGATACCATGC
>NW_025228379.1:27110-27857 GCF_018294505.1 Triticum aestivum | reverse complement strand
TGATGTCAGAAAGTTTTGAAAATTGATGACGTCGCTTTGAATGGTGTGTACGGAACATAAAAAATCTGGAGTTGTAATAAGTTTAAAAAAATGAAGTGCCCATGTAACAGATGAGTTCTCGTCAGAAACCCTGATACTTCGAAAGAGATTGTCCAGTTTGTACACGAAGTGTGTCCAGTTTTTCCCGTAACCCTCTCTACTCTTTTGCACATGCTATGTGGGTGAAATGATGATACCATTCCAAGTTTCGACATTTTCAGAGTTCATTTTATAGTGATTTTCAATTTCACGGTCATTTACCTCTCTAAACAACTCGGTAAATGACTGAAAAATAGCAAATGATGTCAGAAAGTTTTGAAAATTGATGACGTCGCTTTGAATGGTGTGTACAGAACGCAAAAAAAGTCTGCAGTTGTAATAAGTTTAAAAAATGAAGTGCCAGTGTAACAGATGAGTTCTCGTCCGAAACCCTGATACTCCAAAAGAGATTGTCCAGTTTGTACACAAAGTGCGTCCAGTTTTTGCCGTAACCCTCTCTACTCTTTTGCACATGCTATGTGGGTGAAATGATGATACCATGCCACTTTCGACATTTTCAGAGTTCAATTTGTAGTGATTTTCAATTTCACGGTCATTTAGATCTCTAAACAAATTGGTAAATGACTAAAAAATAGCAAATGATGTCAGAAAGTTTTGAAAATTGATCACGTCGCTTTGAATGGTGTGTACAGAACGCAAAAAAGTCTG
>NW_025228379.1:26073-26740 GCF_018294505.1 Triticum aestivum | reverse complement strand
ATACCATGCCAAGTTTCGACATTTTCAGAGTTCATTTTGTGGTGATTTTCAATTTCACGGTCATTTAGCTCTCTAAACAAATCGGTAAATGACTAAAAAATAGCAAATGATGTCAGAAAGTTTTGAAAATTGATGACGTCGCTTTGAATGGTGTGTACGGAACGCAAAAAAATCTGGAGTTGTAATAAGTTTAAAAAAATGAAGTGCCCATGTAACAGATGAGTTCTCGTCAGAAATCCTGATACTTCAAAAGAGAATGTCTAGTTTGTACACGAAGTGTGTCCAGTTTTTGCCTTAACCCTCTCTACTCTTTTGCACATGCTATGTGGGTGAAATGATGATACCATGCTAAGTTTCAACATTTTCAGAGTTCATTTTATAGTGATTTTCAATTTCACGGTCATTTAGCTCTCTAAACAACTCGGTAAATGACTGAAAAATAGCAAATGATGTCAGAAAGTTTTGAAAATTGATGACGTCGTTTTGAATGGTGTGTACAGAATGCAAAAAAAGTCTGCAGTTGTAATAAGTTTAAAAAAATGAAGTGCCAGTGTAACAGATGAGTTCTCGTCCGAAACCCTGATACTCCAAAAGAGATTGTCCAGTTTGTACACAAAGTGCGTCCAGTTTTTGCCGTAACCCTCTCTACTCTTTTGCACATGCTATG
>NW_025228379.1:25264-26012 GCF_018294505.1 Triticum aestivum | reverse complement strand
GTGTGTCCAGTTTTTGCCTTAACCCTCTCTACTCTTTTGCACATGCTATGTGGGTGAAATGATGATACCATGCTAAGTTTCGACATTTTCAGAGTTCATTTTATAGTGATTTTCAATTTCACGGTCATTTAGCTCTCTAAACAACTCGGTAAATGACTGAAAAATAGCAAATGATGTCAGAAAGTTTTGAAAATTGATGACGTCGTTTTGAATGGTGTGTACAGAACGCAAAAAAAGTCTGCAGTTGTAATAAGTTTAAAAAAATGAAGTGCCAGTGTAACAGATGAGTTCTCGTCCGAAACCCTGATACTCCAAAAGAGATTGTCCAGTTTGTACACAAAGTGCGTCCAGTTTTTGCCGTAACCCTCTCTACTCTTTTGCACATGCTATGTGGTTGAAATGATGATACCATGCCAAGTTTCGACATTTTCAGAGTTCATTTTGTAGTGATTTTCAATTTCACGGTCATTTAGATCTTTAAACAAACCGGTAAATGACTAAAAAATAGCAAATGATGTCAGAAAGTTTTGAAAATTGATGACGTCGCTTTGAATGGTATGTACAGAACGCAAAAAAGTCTGGAGTTGTAATAAGTTTAAAAAAAATGAAGTGCCCATGTAACAGATGAGTTCTCGTCCGAAACCCTGATACTTCGAAAGAGATTGTCCAGTTTGTACACGAAGTATGTCCAGTTTTTCCCGTAACCCTCTCTACTCTTTTGCACATGCTATGTGGGTGAAATGATGAT
>NW_025228379.1:21019-22006 GCF_018294505.1 Triticum aestivum | reverse complement strand
CAATTTCACGGTCATTTAGATCTCTAAACAAATTGGTAATGACTAAAAAATAGCAAATGATATCAGAAAGTTTTGAAAATTGATGACGTCGCTTTGAATGGTATGTACAGAACGCAAAAAAGTCTCGAGTTGTAATAAGTTTAAAAAAAATGAAGTGCCCATGTAACAGATGAGTTCTCGTCAGAAACCCTGATACTTCGAAAGAGATTGTCCAGTTTGTACACGAAGTATGTCCAGTTTTTCCCGTAACCCTCTCTACTCTTTTGCACATGCTATGTGGGTGAAATGATGATACCATGCCAAGTTTCGACATTTTCAGAGTCCATTTTGTAGTGATTTTCAATTTCACGGTCATTTAGCTCTCTAAACAAATCGGTAAATGACTAAAAAATAGCAAATGATGTCAGAAAGTTTTGAAAATTGATGACGTCGCTTTGAATGGTGTGTACGGAACATAAAAAATCTGGAGTTGTAATAAGTTTAAAAAAATGAAGTGCCCATGTAACAGATGAGTTCTCGTCAGAAATCCTGATACTTCAAAAGAGAATGTCCAGTTTGTACACGAAGTGCGTCCAGTTTTTGCCGTAACCCTCTCAACTCTTTTGCACATGCTATGTGGGTGAAATGATGATACCATGCCAAGTTTCGACATTTTCAGAGTCCATTTTGTAGTGATTTTCAATTTCACGGTCATTTAGCTCTCTAAACAAATCGGTAAATGACTAAAAAATAGCAAATGATGTCAGAAAGTTTTGAAAATTGATGAAGTCGCTTTGAATGGTGTGTACGGAACATAAAAAAATCTGGAGTTGTAATAAGTTTAAAAAAATGAAGTGCCCATGTAACAGATGAGTTCTCGTCAGAAACCGTGATACTTCGAAAGAGATTGTCCAGTTTGTACACGAAGTGTGTCCAGTTTTTCCCGTAACCCTCTCTACTCTTTTGCACATGCTATGTGGGTGAAATGATGATACCATGCCAAGTTTC
>NW_025228379.1:20375-21009 GCF_018294505.1 Triticum aestivum | reverse complement strand
GGTGAAATGATGATATCATGCCAAGTTTCGACATTTTCAGAGTTCATTTTGTAGTGATTTTCAATTTCACGGTCATTTAGCTCTCTAAAGAAATCGGTAAATGACTAAAAAATAGCAAATGATGTCAGAAAGTTTTGAAAATTGATGACGTCGCTTTGAATGGTGCGTGCGGAACACACAAAAAGTCTGGAGTTGTAATAAGTTAGAAAAATGAAGTGCCAGTGTAACAGATGAGTTCTCGTCTGAAACCCTGATACTTCGAAAGAGATTTTCCAGTTTGTACACGAAGTGCGTCCAGTTTTTGCCGTAACCCTCTCTACTCTTTTGCACATGCTATGCGGGTGAAATGATGATACCATGCCAAGTTTCGACATTTTCAGAGTTCATTTTGTAGTGATTTTCAATTTCACGGTCATTTAGCTCTCTAAACAAATCGGTAAATGACTAAAAAATAGCAAATGAAGTCAGAAAGTTTTGAAAATTGATGACGTCGCTATGAATGGTGCGTACGGAACGCAAAAAAGTCTGGAGTTGTAATAAGTTTAAAAAATGAAGTGCCCATGTAACAGATGAGTTCTCGTCAAAAAACCTGATACTTCGAAAGAGATTATCCAGTTTGTACACGAAGTGCGTC
>NW_025228379.1:18806-20365 GCF_018294505.1 Triticum aestivum | reverse complement strand
GGTCATTTAGCTCTCTAAACAAATCGGTAAATGACTAAAAAATAGCAAATGATGTCAGAAAGTTTTGAAAATTGATGAAGTCGCTTTGAATGGTGTGTACGGAACATAAAAAAATCTGGAGTTGTAATAAGTTTAAAAAAATGAAGTGGCCATGTAACAGATGAGTTCTCGTCAGAAACCATTATACTTCGAAAGAGATTGTCCAGTTTGTACACGAAGTGTGTCCAGTTTTTCCCGTAACCCTCTCTACTCTTTTGCACATGCTATGTGGGTGAAATGATGATACCATGCCAAGTTTCGACATTTTCAGAGTCCATTTTGTAGTGATTTTCAATTTCACGGTCATTTAGCTCTCTAAACAAATCGGTAAATGACTAAAAAATAGCAAATGATGTCAGAAAGTTTTGAAAATTGATGACATCGCTTTGAATATTGTGTATGGAACGCAAAAAAGTCTGGAGTTATAATAAGTTAAAAAAATGAAGTCGCCATGTAACAGATGAGTTCTCGTCAGAAACCCTGATACTTCGAAAGAGATTGTCCAGTTTGTACACGAAGTGCGTCCAGTTTTTGCCGTAACCCTCCCTACTCTTTTGCACATGCTATGTGGGTGAAATGACGATACCATGCCAAGTTTCGACATTTTCAGAGTTCATTTTGTGGTGATTTTCAATTTCACGGTCATTTAGCTCTCTAAACAAATCGGTAAATGACTAAAAAATAGCAAATGATGTCAGAAAGTTTTGAAAATTGATGACGTCGCTTTGAATGGTGTGTACGGAACGCAAAAAAATCTGGAGTTGTAATCAGTTTAAAAAAATGGAGTGCCCATGTAACAGATGAGTTCTCGTCAGAAATCCTGATACTTCAAAAGAGATTGTCTAGTTTGTACACGAAGTGTGTCCAGTTTTTGCCTTAACCCTCTCTACTCTTTTGCACATGCTATGTGGGTGAAATGATGATACCATGCTAAGTTTCGACATTTTCAGAGTTCATTTTATAGTGATTTTCAATTTCACGGTCATTTAGCTCTCTAAACAACTCGGTAAATGACTGAAAAATAGCAAATGATGTCAGAAAGTTTTGAAAATTGATGACGTCGCTTTGAATGGTGTGTACGGAACGCAAAAAAGTCTGGAGTTATAATAAGTTGAAAAAAATGAAGTGCCCATGTAACCGATGAGTTCTCGTCAGAAACCCTGATACTTCGAAAGAGATTGTCCAGTTTGTACACGAAGTGCGTCCAGTTTTTACCGTAACCCTCTCTACTCTTTTGCCCATGCTATGTGGGTGAAATGATGATACCATGCCAAGTTTCGACATTTTCAGAGTTCATTTTGTAGTGATTTTCAATTTCACGGTCATTTAGCTCTGTAAACAAATCGGTAAATGACTGAAAATAACAAATGATGTCAGAAAGTGTTGAAAATTGATGAAGTCGCTTTGAATGGTGCGTACGGAACGCAAAAAAGTCTGGAGTTGTAATAAGTTAAAAAAATGAAGTGCCCATGTAACAGATGAGTTCTGGTCCGAAACCCCGATACTCCGAAAGAGATTGT
>NW_025228379.1:15393-15787 GCF_018294505.1 Triticum aestivum | reverse complement strand
GGTAAATGACTAAAAAATAGCAAATGATGTCAGAAAGTTTTGAAAATTGATGACGTCGCTTTGAATGGTGTGTACGGAACGCAAAAAAATCTGGAGTTGTAATAAGTTTAAAAAAATGAAGTGCCCATGTAACAGATGAGTTCTCGTCAGAAATCCTGATACTTCAAAAGAGATTGTCTAGTTTGTACACGAAGTGTGTCCAGTTTTTGCCTTAACCCTCTCTACTCTTTTGCACATGCTATGTGGGTGAAATGATGATACCATTCTAAGTTTCGACATTTTCAGAGTTCATTTTATAGTGATTTTCAATTTCACGGTCATTTAGCTCTCTAAACAACTCGGTAAATGACTGAAAAATAGCAAATGATGTCAGAAAGTTTTGAAAATTGATGAC
>NW_025228379.1:14019-15383 GCF_018294505.1 Triticum aestivum | reverse complement strand
TCGAAAGAGATTGTCCAGTTTGTACACGAAGTGTGTCCAGTTTTTCCCGTAACCCTCTCTACTCTTTTGCACATGCTATGTGGGTGAAATGATGATACCATGCCAAGTTTCGACATTTTCAGAGTCCATTTTGTAGTGATTTTCAATTTCACGGTCATTTAGCTCTCTAAACAAATCGGTAAATGACTAAAAAATAGCAAATGATGTCAGAAAGTTTTGAAAATTGATGACGTCGCTTTGAATATTGTGTATGGAACGCAAAAAAGTCTGGAGTTATAATAAGTTAAAAAAATGAAGTGGCCATGTAACAGATGAGTTCTCGTCAGAAACCCTGATACTTCGAAATAGATTGTCCAGTTTGTACACGAAGTGCGTCCAGTTTTTGACGTAACCCTCCCTACTCTTTTGCACATGCTATGTGGGTGAAATGACGATACCATGCCAAGTTTCGACATTTTCAGAGTTCATTTTGTGGTGATTTTCAATTTCACGGTCATTTAGCTCTCTAAACAAATCGGTAAATGACTAAAAAATAGCAAATGATGTCAGAAAGTTTTGAAAATTGATGACGTCGCTTTGAATGGTGTGTACGGAACGCAAAAAAATCTGGAGTTGTAATAAGTTTAAAAAAATGATGTGCCCATGTAACAGCTGAGTTCTCGTCAGAAATCCTGATACTTCAAAAGAGATTGTCTAGTTTGTACACGAAGTGTGTCCAGTTTTTGCCTTAAACCTCTCTACTCTTTTGCACATGCTATGTGGGTGAAATGATGATACCATGCTAAGTTTCGACATTTTCAGAGTTCATTTTATAGTGATTTTCAATTTCACGGTCATTTAGCTCTCTAAACAACTCGGTAAATGACTGAAAAATAGCAAATGATGTCAAAAAGTTTGGAAAATTGATGACGTCGCTTTGAATGGTGTGTACAGGACGCAAAAAAAGTTTGCAGTTGTAATAAGTTTAGAAAAATGAAGTGCCAGTGTAACAAATGAGTTCTCGTCCGAAACCTTGATACTCCGAAAGAGATTGTCCAGTTTGTACACGAAGTGCGTCCAGTTTTTGCCGTAACCCTCTCTACTCTTTTGCACATACTATGTTGGTGAAATGATGATACCATGCCAAGTTTCGACATTTTCAGAGTTCATTTTGTGGTGATTTTCAATTTCACGGTCATTTAGCTCTCTAAACAAATGGGTAAATGACTAAAAAAGAGCAAATGATGTCAGAAAGTTTAGAAAATTTATGACGTCGCTTTGAATGGTGTGTACGGAACGCAAAAAAGTCTGGAGTTATAATAAGTTTAGAAAAATGAAGTGCCCATGTAACAGATGAGTTCTCGTCAGAAACCCTGATACTTCGA
>NW_025228379.1:13456-14009 GCF_018294505.1 Triticum aestivum | reverse complement strand
TCGCTTTGAATGGTGTGTACAGAACGCAAAAAAAGTCTGCAGTTGTAATAAGTTTAAAAAAATGAAGTGCCAGTGTAACAAATGAGTTCTTGTCCGAAACCTTGATACTCCGAAAGAGATTGTCCAGTTTGTACACGAAGTGCGTCCAGTTTTTGCCGTAACCCTCTCTACTCTTTTGCACATACTATGTTGGTGAAATGATGATACCATGCCAAGTTTCGACATTTTCAGAGTTCATTTTGTGGTGATTTTCAATTTCACGGTCATTTAGCTCTCTAAACAAATGGGTAAATGACTAAAAAAGAGCAAATGATGTCAGAAAGTTTTGAAAATTGATGACGTCGCTTTGAATGGTGTGTACAGAACGCAAAAAAGTCTGGAGTTATAATAAGTTTAGAAAAATGAAGTGCCCATGTAACAGATGAGTTCTCGTCAGAAACCCTGATACTTCGAAAGAGATTGTCCAGTTTGTACACGAAGTGCGTCCAGTTTTTGCCGTAACCCTCTCTACTCTTTTGCCCATGCTATGTGGGTGAAATGATGATACCATGCC
>NW_025228379.1:8111-9234 GCF_018294505.1 Triticum aestivum | reverse complement strand
TAGTGATTTTCAATTTCACGGTCATTTAGCTCTCTAAACAAATCGGTAAATGACTAAAAAATAGCAAATGATGTCAGAAAGTTTTGAAAATTGATGACGTCGCTTTGAATATTGTGTATGGAACGCAAAAAAGTCTGGAGTTATAATAAGTTAAAAAAATGAAGTGGCCATGTAACAGATGAGTTCTCGTCAGAAACCCTGATACTTCGAAAGAGATTGTCCAGTTTGTACACGAAGTGCGTCCAGTTTTTGCCGTAACCCTCCCTACTCTTTTGCACATGCTATGTGGGTGAAATGACGATACCATGCCAAGTTTCGACATTTTCAGAGTTCATTTTGTGGTGATTTTCAATTTCACGGTCATTTAGCTCTCTAAACAAATCGGTAAATGACTGAAAAATAGCAAATGATGTCAGAAAGTGTTGAAAATTGATGATGTCGCTTTGAATGGTGCGTACGGAACGCAAAAAAAGTCTGGAGTTGTAATAAGTTTAAAAAAATGAAGTGCCAGTGTAACAAATGAGTTCTCGTCCGAAACCTTGATACTCCGAAAGAGATTGTCCAGTTTGTACACGAAGTGCGTCCAGTTTTTGCCGTAACCCTCTCTACTCTTTTGCACATACTATGTTGGTGAAATGATGATACCATGCCAAGTATCGACATTTTCAGAGTTCATTTTGTGGTGATTTTCAATTTCACGGTCATTTAGCTCTCTAAACAAATGGGTAAATGACTAAAAAATAGCAAATGATGTCAGAAAGTTTTGAAAATTGATGACGTCGCTTTGAATGGTGTGTACGGAACGCAAAAAATTCTGGAGTTATAATAAGTTTAAAAAAATGAAGTGCCCATGTAACAGATGAGTTCTCGTCAGAAACCCTGATACTTCGAAAGAGATTGTCCAGTTTGTACACGAAGTGCGTCCAGTTTTGGCCGTAACCCTCTCTACTCTTTTTCCCATGCTATGTGGGTGAAATGATGATACCATGCCAAGCTTCGACATTTTCAGAGTTCATTTTGTAGTGATTTTCAATTTCACGGTCATTTAGCTCTGTAAACAAATCGGTAAATGACTGAAAATAACAAATGATGTCAGAAAGTGTTGAAAATTGATGACGTCGCT
>NW_025228379.1:7289-7924 GCF_018294505.1 Triticum aestivum | reverse complement strand
AGTGTTGAAAATTGATGATGTCGCTTTGAATGGTGCGTACGGAACGCAAAAAAAGTCTGGAGTTGTAATAAGTTTAAAAAAATGAAGTGCCAGTGTAACAAATGAGTTCTCGTCCAAAACCTTGATACTCCGAAAGAGATTGTCCAGTTTGTACACGAAGTGCGTCCAGTTTTTGCCGTAACCCTCTCTACTCTTTTGCACATACTATGTTGGTGAAATGATGATACCATGCCAAGTTTCGACATTTTCAGAGTTCATTTTGTGGTGATTTTCAATTTCACGGTCATTTAGCTCTCTAAACAAATGGGTAAATGACTAAAAAATAGCAAATGATGTCAGAAAGTTTTGAAAATTGATGACGTCGCTTTGAATGGTGTGTACGGAACGCAAAAAATTCTGGAGTTATAATAAGTTTAAAAAAATGAAGTGCCCATGTAACAGATGAGTTCTCGTCAGAAACCCTGATACTTCGAAAGAGATTGTCCAGTTTGTACACGAAGTGCGTCCAGTTTTTGCCGTAACCCTCTCTACTCTTTTTCCCATGCTATGTGGGTGAAATGATGATACCATGCCAAGCTTCGACATTTTCAGAGTTCATTTTGTAGTGATTTTCAATTTCACGGTCATTTAGCTCT
>NW_025228379.1:6499-7279 GCF_018294505.1 Triticum aestivum | reverse complement strand
CTGTAAACAAATCGGTAAATGACTGAAAATAACAAATGATGTCAGAAAGTGTTGAAAATTGATGACGTCGCTTTGAATGGTGCGTACGGAACGCAAAAAAAGTCTGGAGTTGTAATAAGTTAAAAAAATGAAGTGCCCATGTAACAGATGAGTTCTCCTCCGAAACCCCGATACTCCGAAAGAGATTGTCCAGTTTGTACACGAAGTGCGTCCAGTTTTTGCCGTAACCCTCTCAACTCTTTTGCACATGCTATGTGGGTGAAATGATGATACCATGCCAAGTTTCGACATTTTCAGAGTTCATTTTGTGGTGATTTTCAATTTCACGGTCATTTAGCTCTCTAAACAAATCGGTAAATGACTGAAAAATAGCAAATGATGTCAGAAAGTGTTGAAAATTGATGCTGTCGCTTTGAATGGTGCGTACGGAACGCAAAAAAAGTCTGGAGTTGTAATAAGTTTAAAAAAATGAAGTGCCAGTGTAACAAATGAGTTCTCGTCCGAAACCTTGATACTCCGAAAGAGATTGTCCAGTTTGTACACGAAGTGCGTCCAGTTTTTGCCGTAACCCTCTCTACTCTTTTGCACATACTATGTTGGTGAAATGATGATACCATGCCAAGTTTCGACATTTTCAGAGTTCATTTTGTGATGATTTTCAATTTCACGGTCATTTAGCTCTCTAAACAAATGGGTAAATGACTAAAAAATAGCAAATGATGTCAGAAAGTTTTGAAAATTGATGACGTCGCTTTGAATGGTGTGTACGGAACGCAAAAA
>NW_025228379.1:5366-6489 GCF_018294505.1 Triticum aestivum | reverse complement strand
TAGTGATTTTCAATTTCACGGTCATTTAGCTCTCTAAACAAATCGGTAAATGACTAAAAAATAGCAAATGATGTCAGAAAGTTTTGAAAATTGATGACGTCGCTTTGAATATTGTGTATGGAACGCAAAAAAGTCTGGAGTTATAATAAGTTAAAAAAATGAAGTGGCCATGTAACAGATGAGTTCTCGTCAGAAACCCTGATACTTCGAAAGAGATTGTCCAGTTTGTACACGAAGTGCGTCCAGTTTTTGCCGTAACCCTCCCTACTCTTTTGCACATGCTATGTGGGTGAAATGACGATACCATGCCAAGTTTCGACATTTTCAGAGTTCATTTTGTGGTGATTTTCAATTTCACGGTCATTTAGCTCTCTAAACAAATCGGTAAATGACTGAAAAATAGCAAATGATGTCAGAAAGTGTTGAAAATTGATGATGTCGCTTTGAATGGTGCGTACGGAACGCAAAAAAAGTCTGGAGTTGTAATAAGTTTAAAAAAATGAAGTGCCAGTGTAACAAATGAGTTCTCGTCCAAAACCTTGATACTCCGAAAGAGATTGTCCAGTTTGTACATGAAGTGCGTCCAGTTTTTGCCGTAACCCTCTCTACTCTTTTGCACATACTATGTTGGTGAAATGATGATACCATGCCAAGTTTCGACATTTTCAGAGTTCATTTTGTGGTGATTTTCAATTTCACGGTCATTTAGCTCTCTAAACAAATGGGTAAATGACTAAAAAATAGCAAATGATGTCAGAAAGTTTTGAAAATTGATGACGTCGCTTTGAATGGTGTGTACGGAACGCAAAAAATTCTGGAGTTATAATAAGTTTAAAAAAATGAAGTGCCCATGTAACAGATGAGTTCTCGTCAGAAACCCTGATACTTCGAAAGAGATTGTCCAGTTTGTACACGAAGTGCGTCCAGTTTTGGCCGTAACCCTCTCTACTCTTTTTCCCATGCTATGTGGGTGAAATGATGATACCATGCCAAGCTTCGACATTTTCAGAGTTCATTTTGTAGTGATTTTCAATTTCACGGTCATTTAGCTCTGTAAACAAATCGGTAAATGACTGAAAATAACAAATGATGTCAGAAAGTGTTGAAAATTGATGACGTCGCT
>NW_025228379.1:0-1072 GCF_018294505.1 Triticum aestivum | reverse complement strand
AAAAAAGTCTGCAGTTGTAATAAGTTTAAAAAAATGAAGTGCCAGTGTAACAAATGAGTTCTCGTCCGAAACCTTGATACTCCGAAAGAGATTGTCCAGTTTGTACACGAAGTGCGTCCAGTTTTTGCCGTAACCCTCTCTACTCTTTTGCACATACTATGTTGGTGAAATGATGATACCATGCCAAGTTTCGACATTTTTAGAGTTCATTTTGTGGTGATTTTCAATTTCACGGTCATTTAGCTCTCTAAACAAATGGGTAAATGACTAAAAAATAGCAAATGATGTCAGAAAGTTTTGAAAATTGATGACGTCGCTTTGAATGGTGTGTACGGAACGCAAAAAAGTCTGGAGTTATAATAAGTTTAGAAAAATGAAGTGCCCATGTAACAGATGAGTTCTCGTCAGAAACCCAGATACTTCGAAGGAGATTGTCCAGTTTGTACACGAAGTGCGTCCAGTTTTTGCAGTAACCCTCTCTACTCTTTTGCCCATGCTATGTGGGTGAAATGATGATACCATGCCAAGTTTCGACATTTTCAGAGTTCATTTTGTAGTGATTTTCAATTTCACGGTCATTTAGCTCTATAAACAAATCGGTAAATGACTGAAAATAACAAATGATGTCAGAAAGTGTTGAAAATTGATGACGTCGCTTTGAATGGTGCGTACGGAACGCAAAAAAAGTCTGGAGTTGTAATAAGTTAAAAAAATGAAGTGCCCATGTAACAGATGAGTTCTCGTCCGAAACCCCGATACTCCGAAAGAGATTGTCTAGTTTGTACACGAAGTGCGTCCAGTTTTTGCCGTAACCCTCTCAACTCTTTTGCAGATGCTATGTGGGGTGAAATGATGATACCATACCAAGTTTCGACATTTTCAGAGTTCATTTTGTAGTGATTTTCAATTTCACGGTCATTTAGCTCTCTAAACAAATCGGTAAATGACTAAAAATAGCAAATGATGTCAGAAAGTTTTGAAAATTGATGACGCCGCTTTGAATGGTGTGTACGGAACACAAAAAAAATCTGGAGTTGTAATAAGTTTAAAAAAATGAAGTGGCCATGTAACA
>NW_025228378.1:0-67527 GCF_018294505.1 Triticum aestivum | reverse complement strand
AATAGGACATTAGACACATTATAATTGCATTTCCATCATTTCATTCTTCGAGAGTCGTCTTGACGGCCATGTGGAAGTCATAGAACAGCTTATCCACATAAATTATTCATGTTTAGCACCTTTACATAAACTTTTGATCTGTTGCCGATGATTTTTTATTGGCTAAACAAAAAACTTACTTAAATAGCATCATTGAGACATTCCACCAGCATTGCTTCCTTTGAAGCTTCGGAAGTAGTATGCTCGACCATATGGATCTCGTATAACAACTTATAACTAGTAATCATATAATTTCGTCACCAATTTTGTTGCCTTTTGATCCTTCACTATAGATTTTCACTTTGTTTAAAGCTGAAAACTTATTAATTAAGCGTCATTGACATATTCCAAAATCGTTTCCACCATTTCAAGCTTCAAGGTTTGTCCATGCATCAATATGCACCTCAGATAGCAAATTACCTATAGAAATCTGATAGTTTGATACATTTTTAACCGTTTTGATCCTTCATGGTAGATTCATTATTTTTGCGAAACTGAAAAACTTGTTTAAATTGCATTCTCAACAAGTGATAGAAGCCTTTGTTCGTTTCTTGTTTCGAAGTTGTCTTTGCCGCCATTTGAAAATCCTACAACAACTTATATATGTAGGAGTCACATAATTTTTAGCAGTTTGTCATAACCTTTTGATTTATTACTTTGAATTTTCTCCTCCTTTGAAACTCAGAAATCATTTAAATAGGACATTAGACACATTATAATTGCATTTCCATCATTTCATTCTTCGAGAGTCGTCTCGACGGCCATGTGGAAGTCATAGAACAGCTTATCCACATAAATTATTCATGTTTAGCACCTTTACATAAACTTTTGATCTGTTGCCGATGATTTTTTATTGGCTAAACAAAAATCTTACTTAAATAGCATCATTGAGACCTTCCACCAGTATTTCTTCCTTTGAAGCTTCGGAAGTAGTATGTTCGACCATATGGATCTCGTATAACAACTTATAACTGGTAATCATATAATTTCGTCACCAATTTTGTTACCTTTTGATCCTTCACTATAGATTTTCACTTTGTTTAAAGCTGAAAACTTATTAATTAAGCGTCATTGACATATTCCAAAATCGTTTCCACCATTTCAAGGTTCGAGGTTTGTCCATGCATCTATATGCACCTCAGATAGCAAATTACCTATAGAAATCTGATAGTTTAATACATTTTTAACCGTTTTGATCCTTCATGGTAGATTCTTTATTTTTGCGAAACTGAAAACTTTTTTAAATTGCATTCTCAACAAGTGATAGAAGCCTTTGTTCGTTTCTTGTTTCGAAGTTGTCTTTGCCGCCATTTGAAAATCCTACAACAACTTATATATGTAGGAGTCACATAATTTTTACCAGTTTGTCACAACCTTTTCATTTATTACTTTGAATTTTCTCCTCCTTTGAAACTCAGAAATCATTTAAATAGGACATTAGACACATTATAATTGCATTTCCATCATTTCATTCTTCGAGAGTCGTCTTGACGGCCATGTGGAAGTCATAGAACAGCTTATCCACATAAATTATTCATGTTTACCACCTTTACATAAACTTTTGATCTGTTGCCGATGATTTTTTATTGGCTAAACAAAAAACTTACTTAAATAGCATCATTGAGACATTCCACCAGCATTGCTTCCTTTGAAGCTTCGGAAGTAGTATGCTCGACCATATGGATCTCGTATAACAACTTATAACTAGTAATCATATAATTTCGTCACCAATTTTGTTGCCTTTTGATCCTTCACTATAGATTTTCACTTTGTTTAAAGCTGAAAACTTATTAATTAAGCGTCATTGACATATTCCAAAATCGTTTCCACCATTTCAAGCTTCGAGGTTTGTCCATGCATCTATATGCACCTCAGATAGCAAATTACCTATAGAAATCTGATAGTTTGATACATTTTTAACCGTTTTGATCCATCATGGTAGATTTTTTATTTTTGCGAAACTGGAAACTTGTTTAAATTGCATTATCAACAAGTGATAGAAGCCTTTGTTCGTTTCTTGTTTCGAAGTTGTCTTTGCCGCCATTTGAAAATCCTACAACAACTTATATATGTAGGAGTCACATAATTTTTAGCAGTTTGTCATAACCTTTCGATTTATTACTTTGAATTTTCTCCTCCTTTGAAACTCAGAAATCATTTAAATAGGACATTAGACACATTATAATTGCATCTCCATCATTTCATTCTTCGAGAGTCGTCTCGACGGCCATGTGGAAGTCATAGAACAGCTTATCCACATAAATTATTCATGTTTAGCACCTTTACATAAACTTTTGATCTGTTGCCGATGATTCTTTATTGGCTAAACAAAACATGTACTTAAATAGCATCATTGAGACATTCCACCAGCATTTCTTCCTTTGAAGCTTCGGAAGTAGTATGTTCGACCATATGGATCTCGTATAACAACTTATAACTGGTAATGATATAATTTCATCACCAATTTTGTTACCTTTTGATCCTTCACTATAGATTTTCACTTTGTTTAAAACTTAAAACTTATTAATTAAGCGTCATTGACATATTCCAAAATCGTTTCCACCATTTCAAGCTTCGAGGTTTGTCCATGCATCTATATGCACCTCAGATAGCAAATTACCTATAGAAATCTGATAGTTTGATACATTTTTAACCGTTTTGATCCATCATGGTAGATTTTTTATTTTTGCGAAACTGAAAACTTGTTTAAATTGCATTATCAACAAGTGATAGAAGCCTTTGTTCGTTTCTTGTTTCGAAGTTGTCTTTGCCGCCATTTGAAAATCCTACAACAACTTATATATGTAGGAGTCACATAATTTTTAGCAGTTTGTCATAACCTTTCGATTTATTACTTTGAATTTTCTCCTCCTTTGAAACTCAGAAATCATTTAAATAGGACATTAGACACATTATAATTGCATTTCCATCATTTCATTCTTCGAGAGTCGTCTCGACGGCCATGTGGAAGTCATAGAACAGCTTATCCACATAAATTATTCATGTTTAGCACCTTTACATAAACTTTTGATCTGTTGCCGATGATTCTTTATTGGCTAAACAAAACATGTACTTAAATAGCATCATTGACACCTTCCACCAGCATTTCTTCCTTTGAAGCTTCGGAAGTAGTATGTTCGACCATATGGATCTCGTATAACAACTTATAACTAGTAATCATATAATTTCGTCACCAATTTTGTTACCTTTTGATCCTTCACTATAGATTTTCACTTTGTTTAAAGCTGAAAACTTAATAATTAAGCATCATCGACATATTCCAAAATCGTTTCCACCATTTCAAGCTTCGAGGTTTGTCCATGCATCTATATGCACCTCAGATAGCAAATTACCTATAGAAATCTGATAGTTTGATAAAAAAAATTACCGTTTTGATCCATCATGGTAGAGTTTTTATTTTTGCGAAACTGAAAAACTTGTTTAAATTGCAGTATCAGCAAGTGATAGAAGCCTTTGTTCGTTTCTTGTTTCGAAGTTGTCTTTGCCGCCATTTGAAAATCCTACAACAACTTATATATGTAGGAGTCACGTAATTTTTAGCAGTTTTTCATAACCTTTTGATTTATTACTTTGAATTTTCTCCACCTTTGAAACTCAGAAATCATTTGAATAGGACATTAGACACATTATAATTGCATTTCCATCATTTCATTCTTCGAGAGTCGTCTCGACGGCCATGTGGAAGTCATAGAACAGCTTATCCACATAAATTATTCATGTTTAGCACCTTTACATAAACTTTTGATCTGTTGCCGATGATTCTTTATTGGCTAAACAAAAAACGTAGTTAAATAGCATCATTGAGACATTCCACCAGCATTTCTT
Source organism: Triticum aestivum (assembly GCF_018294505.1). Taxonomy (NCBI): domain Eukaryota; kingdom Viridiplantae; phylum Streptophyta; class Magnoliopsida; order Poales; family Poaceae; genus Triticum; species Triticum aestivum. The sequence goes on along the minus strand of NW_025228378.1, from coordinate 63,642 downwards.
CCTTTGAAGCTTCGGAAGTAGTATGTTCGACCATATGGATCTCGTATAACAACTTATAACTAGTAATCATATAATTTCGTCACCAATTTTGTTACCTTTTGATCCTTCACTATAGATTTTCACTTTGTTTAAAGCTGAAAACTTAATAATTAAGCGTCATTGACATATTCCAAAATCGTTTCGACCATTTCAAGCTTCGAGGTTAGTCCATGCATCTATATGCACCTCAGATTGCAAATTACATATAGAAATCTGATAGTTTGATACATTTTTAACCGTTTTGATCCATCATGGTAGATTTTTTATTTTTGCGAAACTGAAAACTTGTTTGAATTGCATTATCAACAAGTGATAGAAGCCTTTGTTCGTTTCTTGTTTCGAAGTTGTCTTTGCCGCCATTTGAAAATCCTACAACAACTTATATATGTAGGAGTCACATAATTTTTAGCAGTTTGTCATAACCTTTCGATTTATTACTTTGAATTTTCTCCTCCTTTGAAACTCAGAAATCATTTAAATAGGACATTAGACACATTATAATTGCATTTCCATCATTTCATTCTTCGAGAGTCGTCTCGACGGCCATGTGGAAGTCATAGAACAGCTTATCCACATAAATTATTCATGTTTAGCACCTTTACATAAACTTTTGATCTATTGCCGATGATTCTTTATTGGCTAAACAAAAAACGTACTTAAATAGCATCATTGAGACCTTCCACCAGTATTTCTTCCTTTGAAGCTTCGGAAGTAGTATGTTCGACCATATGGATCTCGTATAACAACTTATAACTGGTAATCATATAATTTCGTCACCAATTTTGTTACCTTTTGATCCTTCACTATAGATTTTCACTTTGTTTAAAAGTGAAAACTTATTAATGAAGCGTCATCGACATATTCCAAAATCATTTCCACCATTTCAAGCTTCGAGGTTTGTCCATGCATCTATATGCACCTCAGATAGCAAATTACTTATAGAAATCTGATAGTTGGAAAAAAAAGTTACCGTTTTGATCCATCATTTTAGAGTTCTTATTTTTGCGAAACTGAAAAACTTGTTTAAATTGCATTATCAACAAGTGATAGAAGCCTTTGTTCGTTTCTTGTTTCGAAGTGTCTTTGCCGCCATTTGAAAATCCTACAACAACTTATATATGTAGGAGTCAGATAATTTTTAGCAGTTTTTCATAACCTTTTGATTTATTACTTTGAATTTTCTCCTCCTTTGAAACTTAGAAATCATTTGAATAGGACATTAGACAAATTATAATTGCATTTCCATAATTTCATTCTTCGAGAGTCGTCTCGACGGCCATGTGGAAGTCATAGAACAGCTTATCCACATAAATTATTCATGTTTAGCACCTTTACATAAACTTTTGATCTGTTGCCGATGATTCTTTATTGGCTAAACAAAAAAACGTACTTAAATAGCATCATTGAGACCTTCCACCAGCATTTCTTCCTTTGAAGCTTCGGAAGTAGTATGCTCGACCATATGGATCTCGTATAACAACTTATAACTAGTAATCATATAATTTCGTCACCAATTTTGTTACCTTTTGATCCTTCACTATAGATTTTCACTTTGTTTAAAAGTGAAAACTTATTAATGAAGCGTCATCGACATATTCCGAGATCCTTTCCACCATTTCAAGCTTCGAGGTCTGTCCATGCATCTATATGCACCTCAGATAGCAAATTACCTATAGAAATCTGATAGTTTGATAAAAAATTACCGTTTTGATCCATCATTTTAGAGTTTTTATTTTTGCAAAACTGAAAAACTTGTTTAAATTGCATTATCAACAAGTGATAGAAGCCTTTGTCCGTTTCTTGTTTCGAAGTTGTCTTTGCCGCCATTTGAAAATCCTACAACAACTTATATATGTAGGAGTCACATAATTTTTAGCAGTTTTTCATAACCTTTTGATTTATTACTTTGAATTTTCTCCTCCTTTGAAACTCAGAAATCATTTGAATAGGACATTAGACACATTATAATTGCATTTCCATCATTTCATTCTTCGAGAGTCGTCTCGACGGCCATGTGGAAGTCATAGAACAGCTTATCCACATAAATTATTCATGTTTAGCACATTTACATAAACTTTTGATCTGCTGCCGATGATTCTTTATTGGCTAAACAAAAAACGTACTTGAATAGCATCATTGAGACATTCCACCAGCATTTCTTCCTTTGAAGCTTCGGAAGTAGTATGTTCGACCATATGGATCTCGTATAACAACTTATAACTGGTAATCATATAATTTCGTCACCAATTTTGTTACCTTTTGATCCTTCACTATAGATTTTCACTTTGTTTAAAACTGAAAACTTATTAATTAAGCGTCATCGACATATTCCAAAATCGTTTCCACCATTTCAAGCTTCGAGGTTTGTCCATGCATCTATATGCACCTCAGATAGCAAATTACCTATAGAAATCTGATAGTTTGATAAAAAATTTACCGTTTTGATCCATCATGGTAGAGTTTTTATTTTTGCGAAACTGAAAAACTTGTTTAAATTGCATTATCAACAAGTGATAGAAGCCTTTGTTCGTTTCTTGTTTCGAAGTTGTCTTTGCCGCCATTTGAAAATCCTACAACAACTTATATATGTAGGAGTCACATAATTTTTAGCAGTTTGTCATAACCTTTTGATTTATTACTTTGAATTTTCTCCTCCTTTGAAACTCAGAAATCATTTGAATAGGACATTAGACACATTATAATTGCATTTCCATCATTTCATTCTTCGAGAGTCATCTCGACGGCCATGTGGAAGTCATAGAACAGCTTATCCACATAAATTATTCATGTTTAGCACCTTTACATAAACTTTTGATCTGTTGCCGATGATTTTTTATTGGCTAAACAAAAAACTTACTTAAATAGCATCATTGAGACATTCCACCAGCATTGCTTCCTTTGAAGCTTCGGAAGTAGTATGCTAGACCATATGGATCTCGTATAACAACTTATATCTAGTAATCATATAATTTCGTCACCAATTTTGTTGCCTTTTGATCCTTCACTATAGATTTTCACTTTGTTTAAAGCTGAAAACTTATTAATTAAGCGTCATTGACATATTCCAAAATCGTTTCCACCATTTCAAGCTTCGAGGTTTGTCCATGCATCTATATACACCTCAGATAGGAAATTACCTATAGAAATCTGATAGTTTGATACATTTTTAACCGTTTTGATCCATCATGGTAGATTTTTTATTTTTGTGAAACTGAAAACTTGTTTAAATTGCATTATCAACAAGTGATAGAAGCCTTTGTTCGTTTCTTGTTTCGAAGTTGTCTTTGCCGCCATTTGAAAATCCTACAACAACTTATATATGTAGGAGTCACATAATTTTTAGCAGTTTGTCATAACCTTTTCATTTATTACTTTGAATTTTCTCCTCCTTTGAAACTCAGAAATCATTTAAATAGGACATTAGACACATTATAATTGCATTTCCATCATTTCATTCTTCGAGAGTCATCTCGACGGCCATGTGGAAGTCATAGAACAGCTTATCCACATAAATTATTCATGTTTAGCACCTTTAAATAAACTTTTGATCTGTTGCCGATGATTTTTTATTGGCTAAACAAAAAACTTACTTAAATAGTATCATTGAGACATTCCACCAGCATTGCTTCCTTTGAAGCTTCGGAAGTAGTATGCTCGACCATATGGATCTCGTATAACAACTTATAACTACTAATCATATAATTTCGTCACCAATTTTGTTGCCTTTTGATCCTTCACTATAGATTTTCACTTTGTTTAAAGCTGAAAACTTATTAATTAAGCGTCATTGACATATTCCAAAATCGTTTCCACCATTTCAAGCTTCGAGGTTACTCCATGCATCTATATGCACCTCAGATAGCAAATTACCTATATAAGTCTAATAGTTTGATACATTTTTAACCGTTTTGATCCATCATGGTAGATTTTTTATTTTTGCGAAACTGAAAACTTGTTTAAATTGCATTATCAACAAGTGATAGAAGCCTTTGTTCGTTTCTTGTTTCGAAGTTGTCTTTGCCGCCATTTGAAAATCCTACAACAACTTATATATGTAGGAGTCACATAATTTTTAGCAGTTTGTCATAACCTTTTGATTTATTACTTTGAATTTTCTCCTCCTTTGAAACTCAGAAATCATTTGAATAGGACATTAGACACATTATAATTGCATTTCCATCATTTCATTCTTCGAGAGTCGTCTCGACGGCCATGTGGAAGTCATAGAACAGCTTATCCACATAAATTATTCATGTTTAGCACCTTTACATAAACTTTTGATCTGTTGCCGTTGATTTTTTATTGGCTAAACAAAAAACTTACTTAAATAGCATCATTGAGACATTCCACCAGCATTGATTCCTTTGAAGCTTCGGAAGTAGTATGCTCGACCATATGGATCTCGTATAACAACTTATATCTAGTAATCATATAATTTCGTCACCAATTTTGTTGCCTTTTGATCCTTCACTATAGATTTTCACTTTGTTTAAAGCTGAAAACTTATTAATTAAGCGTCATTGACATATTCCAAAATCGTTTCCACCATTTCAAGCTTCGAGGTTTGTCCATGCATCTATATACACCTCAGATAGGAAATTACCTATAGAAATCTGATAGTTTGATACATTTTTAACCGTTTTGATCCATCATGGTAGATTTTTTATTTTTGCGAAACTGAAAACTTGTTTAAATTGCATTATCAACAAGTGATAGAAGCCTTTGTTCGTTTCTTGTTTCGAAGTTGTCTTTGCCGCCATTTGAAAATCCTACAACAACTTATATATGTAGGAGTCACATAATTTTTAGCAGTTTGTCATAACCTTTCGATTTATTACTTTGAATTTTCTCCTCCTTTGAAACTCAGAAATCATTTAAATAGGACATTAGACACATTATAATTGCATTTCCATCATTTCATTCTTCGAGAGTCGTCTCGACGGCCATGTGGAAGTCATAGAACAGCTTATCCACATAAATTATTCATGTTTAGCACCTTTACATAATCTTTTGATCTGTTGCCGATGATTCTTTATTGGCTAAACAAAACATGTACTTAAATAGCATCATTGAGACCTTCCACCAGCATTTCTTCCTTTGAAGCTTCGGAAGTAGTATGTTCGACCATATGGATCTCGTATAACAACTTATAACTAGTAATCATATAATTTCGTCACCAATTTTGTTACCTTTTGATCCTTCACTATAGATTTTCACTTTGTTTAAAGCTGAAAACTTAATAATTAAGCATCATCGACATATTCCAAAATCGTTTCCACCATTTCAAGCTTCGAGGTTTGTCCATGCATCTATATGCACCTCAGATAGCAAATTACCTATAGAAATCTGATAGTTTGATAAAAAAAATTACCGTTTTGATCCATCATGGTAGAGTTTTTATTTTTGCGAAACTGAAAAACTTGTTTAAATTGCAGTATCAGCAAGTGATAGAAGCCTTTGTTCGTTTCTTGTTTCGAAGTTGTCTTTGCCGCCATTTGAAAATCCTACAACAACTTATATATGTAGGAGTCACGTAATTTTTAGCAGTTTTTCATAACCTTTTGATTTATTACTTTGAATTTTCTCCACCTTTGAAACTCAGAAATCATTTGAATAGGACATTAGACACATTATAATTGCATTTCCATCATTTCATTCTTCGAGAGTCGTCTCGACGGCCATGTGGAAGTCATAGAACAGCTTATCCACATAAATTATTCATGTTTAGCACCTTTACATAAACTTTTGATCTGTTGCCGATGATTCTTTATTGGCTAAACAAAAAACGTAGTTAAATAGCATCATTGAGACATTCCACCAGCATTTCTTCCTTTGAAGCTTCGGAAGTAGTATGTTCGACCATATGGATCTCGTATAACAACTTATAACTAGTAATCATATAATTTTGTCACCAATTTTGTTACCTTTTGATCCTTCACTATAGATTTTCACTTTGTTTAAAGCTGAAAACTTAATAATTAAGCGTCATTGACATATTCCAAAATCGTTTCGACCATTTCAAGCTTCGAGGTTAGTCCATGCATCTATATGCACCTCAGATTGCAAATTACCTATAGAAATCTGATATTTTGATACATTTTTAACCGTTTTGATCCATCATGGTAGATTTTTTATTTTTGCGAAACTGAAAACTTGTTTGAATTGCATTATCAACAAGTGATAGAAGCCTTTGTTCGTTTCTTGTTTCGAAGTTGTCTTTGCCGCCATTTGAAAATCCTACAACAACTTATATATGTAGGAGTCACATAATTTTTAGCAGTTTGTCATAACCTTTCGATTTATTACTTTGAATTTTCTCCTCCTTTGAAACTCAGAAATCATTTAAATAGGACATTAAACACATTATAATTGCATTTCCATCATTTCATTCTTCGAGAGTCGTCTCGACGGCCATGTGGAAGTCATAGAACAGCTTATCCACATAAATTATTCATGTTTAGCACCTTTACATAAACTTTTGATCTATTGCCGATGATTCTTTATTGGCTAAACAAAAAACGTACTTAAATAGCATCATTGAGACCTTCCACCAGCATTTCTTCCTTTGAAGCTTCGGAAGTAGTATGTTCGACCATATGGATCTCGTATAACAACTTATAACTGGTAATCATATAATTTCGTCACCAATTTTGTTACCTTTTGATCCTTCACTATAGATTTTCACTTTGTTTAAAAGTGAAAACTTATTAATGAAGCGTCATCGACATATTCCAAAATCATTTCCACCATTTCAAGCTTCGAGGTTTGTCCATGCATCTATATGCACCTCAGATAGCAAATTACCTATAGAAATCTGATAGTTGGAAAAAAAAGTTACCGTTTTGATCCATCATTTTAGAGTTCTTATTTTTGCGAAACTGAAAAACTTGTTTAAATTGCATTATCAACAAGTGATAGAAGCCTTTGTTCGTTTCTTGTTTCGAAGTGTCTTTGCCGCCATTTGAAAATCCTACAACAACTTATATATGTAGGAGTCAGATAATTTTTAGCAGTTTTTCATAACCTTTTGATTTATTACTTTGAATTTTCTCCTCCTTTGAAACTTAGAAATCATTTGAATAGGACATTAGACACATTATAATTGCATTTCCATAATTTCATTCTTCGAGAGTCGTCTCGACGGCCATGTGGAAGTCATAGAACAGCTTATCCACATAAATTATTCATGTTTAGCACCTTTACATAAACTTTTGATCTGTTGCCGATGATTCTTTATTGGCTAAACAAAAAAACGTACTTAAATAGCATCATTGAGACCTTCCACCAGCATTTCTTCCTTTGAAGCTTCGGAAGTAGTATGCTCGACCATATGGATCTCGTATAACAACTTATAACTGGTAATCATATAATTTCGTCACCAATTTTGTTACCTTTTGATCCTTCACTATAGATTTTCACTTTGTTTAAAAGTGAAAACTTATTAATGAAGCGTCATCGACATATTCCGAAATCCTTTCCACCATTTCAAGCTTCGAGGTCTGTCCATGCATCTATATGCACCTCAGATAGCAAATTACCTATAGAAATCTGATAGTTTGATAAAAAATTACCGTTTTGATCCATCATTTTAGAGTTTTTATTTTTGCAAAACTGAAAAACTTGTTTAAATTGCATTATCAACAAGTGATAGAAGCCTTTGTTCGTTTCTTGTTTCGAAGTTGTCTTTGCCGCCATTTGAAAATCCTACAACAACTTATATATGTAGGAGTCACATAATTTTTAGCAGTTTTTCATAACCTTTTGATTTATTACTTTGAATTTTCTCCTCCTTTGAAACTCAGAAATCATTTGAATAGGACATTAGACACATTATAATTGCATTTCCATCATTTCATTCTTCGAGAGTCGTCTCGACGGCCATGTGGAAGTCATAGAACAGCTTATCCACATAAATTATTCATGTTTAGCACCTTTACATAAACTTTTGATCTGTTGCCGATGATTCTTTATTGGCTAAACAAAAAACGTACTTGAATAGCATCATTGAGACATTCCACCAGCATTTCTTCCTTTGAAGCTTCGGAAGTAGTATGTTCGACCATATGGATCTCGTATAACAACTTATAACTGGTAATTATATAATTTCGTCACCAATTTTGTTACCTTTTGATCCTTCACTATAGATTTTCACTTTGTTTAAAACTGAAAACTTATTAATTAAGCGTCATCGACATATTCCAAAATCGTTTCCACCATTTCAAGCTTCGAGGTTTGTCCATGCATCTATATGCACCTCAGATAGCAAATTACCTATAAAATCTGATAGTTTGATAAAAAAATTACCGTTTTGATCCATCATGGTAGATTTTTTATTTTTGCGAAACTGAAAAACTTGTTTAAATTGCATTATCAACAAGTGATAGAAGCCTTTGTTCGTTTCTTGTTTCGAAGTTGTCTTTGCCGCCATTTGAAAATGCTACAACAACTTATATATGTAGGAGTCACATAATTTTTAGCAGTTTGTCATAACCTTTTCATTTATTACTTTGAATTTTCTCCTCCTTTGAAACTCAGAAATCATTTAAATAGGACATTAGACACATTATAATTGCATTTCCATCATTTCATTCTTCGAGAGTCGTCTCGACGGCCATGTGGAAGTCATAGAACAGCTTATCCACATAAATTATTCATGTTTAGCACCTTTACATAAACTTTTGATCTGTTGCCGATGATTCTTTATTGGCTAAACAAAACATGTACTTAAATAGCATCATTGAGACCTTCCACCAGCATTTCTTCCTTTGAAGCTTCGGAAGTAGTATGCTCGACCATATGGATCTCGTATAACAACTTATAACTAGTAATCATATAATTTCGTCACCAATTTTGTTGCCTTTTGATCCTTCACTATAGATTTTCACTTTGTTTAAAGCTGAAAACTTATTAATTAAGCCTCATTGACATATTCCAAAATCGTTTCCACCATTTCAAGCTTCGAAGTTAGTCCATGCATCTATATGCTCCTCAGATAGCAAATTACCTATAGAAATCTGATAGTTTAATACATTTTTAACCGTTTTGATCCATCATGGTAGATTTTTTTATTTTTGCGAAACTGAAAACTTGTTTAAATTGCATTATCAACAAGTGATAGAAGCCTTTGTTCGTTTCTTGTTTCGAAGTTGTCTTTGCCGCCATTTGAAAATCCTACAACAACTTATATATGTAGGAGTCACATAATTTTTAGCAGTTTGTCATAACCTTTTCATTTATTACTTTGAATTTTCTCCTCCTTTGAAACTCAGAAATTATTTAAATAGGACATTAGACACATTATAATTGCATTTCCATCATTTCATTCTTCGAGAGTCGTCTTGACGGCCATGTGGAAGTCATAGAACAGCTTATCCACATAAATTATTCATGTTTAGCACCTTTACATAAACTTTTGATTTGTTGCCGATGATTTTTTATTGGCTAAACAAAAAACTTACTTAAATAGCATCATTGAGACATTCCACCAGCATTGCTTCCTTTGAAGCTTCGGAAGTAGTATGCTCGACCATATGGATCTCGTATAACAACTTATAACTACTAATCATATAATTTCGTCACCAATTTTGTTGCCTTTTGATCCTTCACTATAGATTTTCACTTTGTTTAAAGCTGAAAACTTATTAATTAAGCGTCATTGACATATTCCAAAATCGTTTCCACCATTTCAAGCTTCGAGGTTACTCCATGCATCTATATGCACCTCAGATAGCAAATTACCTATATAAGTCTGATAGTTTGATACATTTTTAACCGTTTTGATCCATCATGGTAGATTTTTTATTTTTGCGAAACTGAAAACTTGTTTAAATTGCATTATCAACAAGTGATAGAAGCCTTTGTTCGTTTCTTGTTTCGAAGTTGTCTTTGCCGCCATTTGAAAATCCTACAACAACTTATATATGTAGGAGTCACATAATTTTTAGCAGTTTGTCATAACCTTTTGATTTATTACTTTGAATTTTCTCCTCCTTTGAAACTCAGAAATCATTTGAATAGGACATTAGACACATTATAATTGCATTTCCATCATTTCATTCTTCGAGAGTCGTCTCGACGGCCATGTGGAAGTCATAGAACAGCTTATCCACATAAATTATTCATGTTTAGCACCTTTACATAAACTTTTGATCTGTTGCCGTTGATTTTTTATTGGCTAAACAAAAAACTTACTTAAATAGCATCATTGAGACATTCCACCAGCATTGCTTCCTTTGAAGCTTCGGAAGTAGTATGCTCGACCATATGGATCTCGTATAACAACTTATATCTAGTAATCATATAATTTCGTCACCAATTTTGTTGCCTTTTGATCCTTCACTATAGATTTTCACTTTGTTTAAAGCTGAAAACTTATTAATTAAGCGTCATTGACATATTCCAAAATCGTTTCCACCATTTCAAGCTTCGAGGTTAGTCCATGCATCTATATGCACCTCAGATAGCAAATTACCTATAGAAATCTGATAGTTTGATACATTTTTAACCGTTTTGATCCATCATGGTAGATTTTTTATTTTTGCGAAACTGAAAACTTGCTTAAATTGCATTATCAACAAGTGATAGAAGCCTTTGTTCGTTTCTTGTTTCGAAGTTGTCTTTGCCGCCATTTGAAAATCCTACAACAACTTATATATGTAGGAGTCACATAATTTTTAGCAGTTTGTCATAACCTTTTCATTTATTACTTTGAATTTTCTCCTCCTTTGAAACTCAGAAATCATTTAAATAGGACATTAGACACATTATAATTGGATTTCCATCATTTCATTCTTCGAGAGTCATCTCGACGGCCATGTGGAAGTCATAGAACAGCTTATCCACATAAATTATTCATGTTTAGCACCTTTAAATAAACTTTTGATCTGTTGCCGATGATTTTTTATTGGCTAAACAAAAAACTTACTTAAATAGCATCATTGAGACATTCCACCAGCATTGCTTCCTTTGAAGCTTCGGAAGTAGTATGCTCGACCATATGGATCTCGTATAACAACTTATAACTAGTAATAATATAATTTCGTCACCAATTTTGTTGCCTTTTGATCCTTCACTATAGATTTTCACTTTGTTTAAAGCTGAAAACTTATTAATTAAGCGTCATTGACATATTCCAAAATCGTTTCCACCATTTCAAGCTTCGAGGTTAGTCCATGCATCTATATGCACCTCAGATAGCAAATTACCTATATAAGTCTGATAGTTTGATACATTTTTAACCGTTTTGATCCATCATGGTAGATTTTTTATTTTTGCGAAACTGAAAACTTGTTTAAATTGCATTATCAACAAGTGATAGAAGCCTTTGTTCGTTTCTCGTTTCGAAGTTGTCTTTGCCGCCATTTGAAAATCCTACAACAACTTATATATGTAGGAGTCACATAATTTTTAGCAGTTTGTCATAACGTTTTCATTTATTACTTTGAAGTTTCTCCTCCTTTGAAACTCAGAAATCATTTGAATAGGACATTAGACACATTATAATTGCATTTCCATCATTTCATTCTTCGAGAGTCGTCTCGACGGCCATGTGGAAGTCATAGAACAGCTTATCCACATAAATTATTCATGTTTAGCACCTTTACATAAACTTTTGATCTGTTGCCGATGATTCTTTATTGGCTAAACAAAAAAACGTACTTAAATAGCATCATTGAGACCTTCCACCAGCATTTCTTCCTTTGAAGCTTCGGAAGTAGTATGCTCGACCATATGGATCTCGTATAACAACTTATAACTGGTAATCATATAATTTCGTCACCAATTTTGTTACCTTTTGATCCTTCACTATAGATTTTCACTTTGTTTAAAGCTGAAAACTTATTAATTAAGCGTCATTGACATATTGAAAAATTGTTTCCACAATTTCAAGCTTCGAGGTCTGTCCATGCATCTATATGCACCTCAGATAGCAAATTACCTATAGAAATCTGATAGTTTGATAAAAAATTACCGTTTTGATCCATCATTTTAGAGTTTTTATTTTTGCGAAACTGAAAAACTTGTTTAAATTGCATTATCAGCAAGTGATAGAAGCCTTTGTTCGTTTCTTGTTTCGAAGTTGTCTTTGCCGCCATTTGAAAATCCTCCAACAACTTATATATGTAGGAGTCACATAATTTTTAGCAGTTTGTCATAACCTTTTGATTTATTACTTTGAATTTTCTCCTCCTTTGAAACTCAGAAATCTTTTAAATAGGACATTAGACACATTACAATTTCATTTCCATCATTTCATTCTTCGAGAGTCGTCTCGACGGCCATGTAAAAGTCATAGAACAGCTTATCCACATAAATTATTCATGTTTAGCACCTTTACATAAACTTTTGATCTGTTGCCGATGATTCTTTATTGGCTAAACAAAAAACGTACTTAAATAGCATCATTGAGACCTTCCACCAGCATTTCTTCCTTTGAAGCTTCGGAAGTAGTATGTTCGACCATATGGATCTCGTATAACAACTTATAACTAGTAATCATAGAATTTCGTCACCAATTTTGTTACCTTTTGATCATTCACTATAGATTTTCACTTTGTTTAAAACTGAAAACTTATTAATGAAGCGTCATCGACATATTCCAAAATCATTTCCACCATTTCAAGCTTCGAGGTTTGTCCATGCATCTATATGCACCTCAGATAGCAAATTACCTATACAAATCTGATAGTTTGATAAAAAAAATTACCGTTTTGATCCATCATTTTAGAGTTTTTATTTTTGCGAAACTGAAAAACTTGTTTAAATTGCATTATCAACAAGTGATAGAAGCCTTTGTTCGTTTCTTGTTTCGAAGTTGTCTTTGCCGCCATTTGAAAATCCTACAACAACTTATATATGTAGGAGTCACATAATTTTTAGCAGTTTTTCATAACCTTTTGATTTATTACTTTGAATTTTCTCCTCCTTTGAAACTCAGAAATCATTTGAATAGGACATTAGACACATTATAATTGCATTTCCATCATTTCATTCTTCGAGAGTCGTCTCGACGGCCATGTGGAAGTCATAGAACAGCTTATCCACATAAATTATTCATGTTTAGCACCTTTACATAAACTTTTGATCTGTTGCCGATGATTCTTTATTGGCTAAACAAAAAACGTACTTGAATAGCATCATTGAGACATTCCACCAGCATTTCTTCCTTTGAATCTTCGGAAGTAGTATGCTCGACCATATGGATCTCGTATAACAACTTATAACTGGTAATCATATAATTTCGTCACCAATTTTGTTACCTTTTGATCCTTCACTATAGATTTTCACTTTGTTTAAAACTGAAAACTTATTAGTTAAGCGTCATCGACATATTCCAAAATCGTTTCCACCATTTCAAGCTTCGAGGTTTGTGCATGCATCTATATGCACCTCAGATAGCAAATTACCTATAGAAATCTGATAGTTTGATAAAAAATTTACCGTTTTGATCCATCATGGTAGAGTTTTTATTTTTGCGAAACTGAAAAACTTGTTTAAATTGCATTATCAACAAGTGATAGAAGCCTTTGTTCGTTTCTTGTTTCGAAGTTGTCTTTGCCGCCATTTGAAAATCCTACAACAACTTATATATGTAGGAGTCACATAATTTTTAGCAGTTTGTCATAACCTTTTGATTTATTACTTTGAATTTTCTCCTCCTTTGAAACTCAGAAATCATTTGAATAGGACATTAGACACATTATAATTGCATTTCCATCATTTCATTCTTCGAGAGTCATCTCGACGGCCATGTGGAAGTCATAGAACATCTTATCCACATAAATTATTCATGTTTAGCACCTTTACATAAACTTTTGATCTGTTGCCGATGATTTTTTATTGGCTAAACAAAAAACGTACTTAAATAGCATCATTGAGACATTCCACCAGCATTGCTTCCTTTGAAGCTTCGGAAGTAGTATGCTCGACCATATGGATCTCGTATAACAACTTATAACTACTAATCATATAATTTCGTCACCAATTTTGTTGCCTTTTGATCCTTCACTATAGATTTTCACTTTGTTTAAAGCTGAAAACTTATTAATTAAGCGTCATTGACATATTCCAAAATCGTTTCCACCATTTCAAGCTTCGAGGTTACTCCATGCATCTATATGCACCTCAGATAGGAAATTACCTATATAAGTCTGATAGTTTGATACATTTTTAACCGTTTTGATCCATCATGGTAGATTTTTTATTTTTGCGAAACTGAAAACTTGTTTAAATTGCATTATCAACAAGTGATAGAAGCCTTTGTTCGTTTCTTGTTTCGAAGTTGTCTTTGCCGCCATTTGAAAATCCTACAACAACTTATATATGTAGGAGTCACATAATTTTTAGCAGTTTGTCATAACCTTTTGATTTATTACTTTGAATTTTCTCCTCCTTTGAAACTCAGAAATCATTTGAATAGGACATTAGACACATTATAATTGCATTTCCATCATTTCATTCTTCGAGAGTCGTCTCGACGGCCATGTGGAAGTCATAGAACAGCTTATCCACATAAATTATTCATGTTTAGCACCTTTACATAAACTTTTGATCTGTTGCCGTTGATTTTTTATTGGCTAAACAAAAAACTTACTTAAATAGCATCATTGAGACATGCCACCAGCATTGCTTCCTTTGAAGCTTCGGAAGTAGTATGCTCGACCATATGGATCTCGTATAACAACTTATATCTACTAATCATATAATTTCGTCACCAATTTTGTTGCCTTTTGATCCTTCACTATAGATTTTCACTTTGTTTAAAGCTGAAAACTTATTAATTAAGCGTCATTGACATATTCCAAAATCGTTTCCACCATTTCAAGCTTCGAGGTTTGTCCATGCATCTATATGCACCTCAGATAGCAAATTACCTATAGAAATTTATAGTTTGATACATTTTTAACCGTTTTGATCCATCATGGTAGATTTTTTATTTTTGCGAAACTGAAAACTTGCTTAAATTGCGTTATCAACAAGTGATAGAAGCCTTTGTTCGTTTCTTGTTTCGAAGTTGTCTTTGCCGCCATTTCAAAATCCTACAACAACTTATATATGTAGGAGTCACATAATTTTTAGCAGTTTGTCATAACCTTTTCATTTATTACTTTGAATTTTCTCCTCCTTTGAAACTCAGAAATCATTTAAATAGGACATTAGACACATTATAATTGCATTTCCATCATTTCATTCTTCGAGAGTCATCTCGACGGCCATGTGGAAGTCATAGAACAGCTTATCCACATAAATTATTCATGTTTAGCACCTTTAAATAAACTTTTGATCTGTTGCCGATGATTTTTTATTGGCTAAACAAAAAATTTACTTAAATAGCATCATTGAGACATTCCACCAGCATTGCTTCCTTTGAAGCTTCGGAAGTAGTATGCTCGACCATATGGATCTCGTATAACAACTTATAACTAGTAATAATATAATTTCGTCACCAATTTTGTTGCCTTTTGATCCTTCACTATAGATTTTCACTTTGTTTAAAGCTGAAAACTTATTAATTAAGCGTCATTGACATATTCCAAAATCGTTTCCACCATTTCAAGCTTCGAGGTTAGTCCATGCATCTATATGCACCTCAGATAGCAAATTACCTATATAAGTCTGATAGTTTGATACATTTTTAACCGTTTTGATCCATCATGGTAGATTTTTTATTTTTGCGAAACTGAAAATTTGTTTAAATTGCATTATCAACAAGTGATAGAAGCCTTTGTTCGTTTCTTGTTTCGAAGTTGTCTTTGCCGCCATTTGAAAATCCTACAACAACTTATATATGTAGGAGTCACATAATTTTTAGCAGTTTGTCATAACCTTTTCATTTATTACTTTGAAGTTTCTCCTCCTTTGAAACTCAGAAATCATTTAAATAGGACATTAGACACATTATAATTGCATTTCCATCATTTCATTCTTCGAGAGTCGTCTCGACGGCCATGTGGAAGTCATAGAACAGCTTATCCACATAAATTATTCATGTTTAGCACCTTTACATAAACTTTTGATCTGTTGCCGATGATTCTTTATTGGCTAAACAAAAAACGTACTTAAATAGCATCATTGAGACCTTCCACCAGCATTTCTTCCTTTGAAGCTTCGGAAGTAGTATTTTCGACCATATGGATCTCGTATAACAACTTATAACTAGTAATCATATAATTTCGTCACCAATTTTGTTACCTTTTGATCCTTCACTATAGATTTTCACTTTGTTTAAAACTGAAAACTTATTAATTAAGCGTCATCGACATATTGCAAAATCATTTCCACCATTTCAAGCTTCGAGGTTTGTCCATGCATCTATATGCACCTCACATAGCAAACTACCTATAGAAATCTGATAGTTTGATAAAAAAATTACCGTTTTGATCCATCATGGTAGAGTTTTTATTTTTCCGAAACTGAAAAACTTGTTTAAATTGCATTATCAGCAAGTGATAGAAGCCTTTGTTCGTTTCTTGTTTCGAAATTGTCTTTGCCGCCATTTGAAAATCCTCCAACAACTTATATATGTAGGAGTCACATAATTTTTAGCAGTTTGTCATAACCTTTTGATTTATTACTTTGAATTTTCTCCTCCTTTGAAACTCAGAAATCTTTTAAATAGGACATTAGACACATTACAATTGCATTTCCATCATTTCATTCTTCGAGAGTCGTCTCGACAGCCATGTAAAAGTCATAGAACAGCTTATCCACATAAATTATTCATGTTTAGCACCTTTACATAAACTTTTGATGTGTTGCCGATGATTCTTTATTGGCTAAACAAAAAACGTACTTAAATAGCATCATTGAGACCTTCCACCAGCATTTCTTCCTTTGAAGCTTCGGAAGTAGTATGTTCGACCATATGGATCTCGTATAACAACTTATAACTAGTAATCATAGAATTTCGTCACCAATTTTGTTACCTTTTGATCCTTCACTATAGATTTTCACTTTGTTTAAAAGTGAAAACTTATTAATGAAGCGTCATCGACATATTCCAAAATCATTTCCACCATTTCAAGCTTCGAGGTTTGTCCATGCATCTATATGCACCTCAGATAGCAAATTACCTATAGAAATCTGATAGTTTGATAAAAAAATTACCGTTTTGATCCATCATTTTAGAGTTTTTATTTTTGCGAAACTGAAAAACTTGTTTAAATTGCATTATCAACAAGTGATAGAAGCCTTTGTTCGTTTCTTGTTTCGAAGTTGTCTTTGCCGCCATTTGAAAATCCTACAACAACTTATATATGTAGGAGTCACATAATTTTTAGCAGTTTTTCATAACCTTTTGATTTATTACTTTGAATTTTCTCCTCCTTTGAAACTCAGAAATCATTTGAATAGGACATTAGACACATTATAATTGCATTTCCATCATTTCATTCTTCGAGAGTCGTCTCGACGGCCATGTGGAAGTCATAGAACAGCTTATCCACATAAATTATTCATGTTTAGCACCTTTACATAAACTTTTGATCTGTTGCCGTTGATTTTTTATTGGCTAAACAAAAAACTTACTTAAATAGCATCATTGAGACATTCCACCAGCATTGCTTCCTTTGAAGCTTCGGAAGTAGTATGCTCGACCATATGGATCTCGTATAACAACTTATATCTACTAATCATGTAATTTCGTCACCAATTTTGTTGCCTTTTGATCCTTCACTATAGATTTTCACTTTGTTTAAAGCTGAAAACTTATTAATTAAGCGTCATTGACATATTCCAATATCGTTTCCACCATTTCAAGCTTCGAGGTTTGTCCATGCATCTATATGCACCTCAGATAGCAAATTACCTATAGAAATTTATAGTTTGATACATTTTTAACCGTTTTGATCCATCATGGTAGATTTTTTATTTTTGCGAAACTGAAAACTTGCTTAAATTGCGTTATCAACAAGTGATAGAAGCCTTTGTTCGTTTCTTGTTTCGAAGTTGTCTTTGCCGCCATTTCAAAATCCTACAACAACTTATATATGTAGGAGTCACATAATTTTTAGCAGTTTGTCATAACCTTTTCATTTATTACTTTGAATTTTCTCCTCCTTTGAAACTCAGAAATCATTTAAATAGGACATTAGACACATTATAATTGCATTTCCATCATTTCATTCTTCGAGAGTCATCTCGACGGCCATGTGGAAGTCATAGAACAGCTTATCCACATAAATTATTCATGTTTAGCACCTTTAAATAAACTTTTGATCTGTTGCCGATGATTTTTTATTGGCTAAACAAAAAACTTACTTAAATAGCATCATTGAGACATTCCACCAGCATTGCTTCCTTTGAAGCTTCGGAAGTAGTATGCTCGACCATATGGATCTCGTATAACAACTTATAACTAGTAATAATATAATTTCGTCACCAATTTTGTTGCCTTTTGATCCTTCACTATAGATTTTCACTTTGTTTAAAGCTGAAAACTTATTAATTAAGCGTCATTGACATATTCCAAAATCGTTTCCACCATTTCAAGCTTCGAGGTTAGTCCATGCATCTATATGCACCTCAGATAGCAAATTACCTATATAAGTCTGATAGTTTGATACATTTTTAACCGTTTTGATCCATCATGGTAGATTTTTTATTTTTGCGAAACTGAAAATTTGTTTAAATTGCATTATCAACAAGTGATAGAAGCCTTTGTTCGTTTCTTGTTTCGAAGTTGTCTTTGCCGCCATTTGAAAATCCTACAACAACTTATATATGTAGGAGTCACATAATTTTTAGCAGTTTGTCATAACCTTTTCATTTATTACTTTGAAGTTTCTCCTCCTTTGAAACTCAGAAATCATTTAAATAGGACATTAGACACATTATAATTGCATTTCCATCATTTCATTCTTCGAGAGTCGTCTCGACGGCCATGTGGAAGTCATAGAACAGCTTATCCACATAAATTATTCATGTTTAGCACCTTTACATAAACTTTTGATCTGTTGCCGATGATTCTTTATTGGCTAAACAAAAAACGTACTTAAATAGCATCATTGAGACCTTCCACCAGCATTTCTTCCTTTGAAGCTTCGGAAGTAGTATGTTCGACCATATGGATCTCGTATAACAACTTATAACTAGTAATCATATAATTTCGTCACCAATTTTGTTACCTTTTGATCCTTCACTATAGATTTTCACTTTGTTTAAAACTGAAAACTTATTAATTAAGCGTCATCGACATATTCCAAAATCATTTCCACCATTTCAAGCTTCGAGGTTTGTCCATGCATCTATATGCACCTCACATAGCAAACTACCTATAGAAATCTGATAGTTTGATAAAAAAATTACCGTTTTGATCCATCATGGTAGAGTTTTTATTTTTCCGAAACTGAAAAACTTGTTTAAATTGCATTATCAGCAAGTGATAGAAGCCTTTGTTCGTTTCTTGTTTCGAAATTGTCTTTGCCGCCATTTGAAAATCCTCCAACAACTTATATATGTAGGAGTCACATAATTTTTAGCAGTTTGTCATAACCTTTTGATTTATTACTTTGAATTTTCTCCTCCTTTGAAACTCAGAAATCTTTTAAATAGGACATTCGACACATTACAATTGCATTTCCATCATTTCATTCTTCGAGAGTCGTCTCGACAGCCATGTAAAAGTCATAGAACAGCTTATCCACATAAATTATTCATGTTTAGCACCTTTACATAAACTTTTGATGTGTTGCCGATGATTCTTTATTGGCTAAACAAAAAACGTACTTAAATAGCATCATTGAGACCTTCCACCAGCATTTCTTCCTTTGAAGCTTCGGAAGTAGTATGTTCGACCATATGGATCTCGTATAACAACTTATAACTAGTAATCATAGAATTTCGTCACCAATTTTGTTACCTTTTGATCCTTCACTATAGATTTTCACTTTGTTTAAAAGTGAAAACTTATTAATGAAGCGTCATCGACATATTCCAAAATCATTTCCACCATTTCAAGCTTCGAGGTTTGTCCATGCATCTATATGCACCTTAGATAGCAAATTACCTATAGAAATCTGATAGTTTGATAAAAAAATTACCGTTTTGATCCATCATTTTAGAGTTTTTATTTTTGCGAAACTGAAAAACTTGTTTAAATTGCATTATCAACAAGTGATAGAAGCCTTTGTTCGTTTCTTGTTTCGAAGTTGTCTTTGCCGCCATTTGAAAATCCTACAACAACTTATATATGTAGGAGTCACATAATTTTTAGCAGTTTTTCATAACCTTTTGATTTATTACTTTGAATTTTCTCCTCCTTTGAAACTCAGAAATCATTTGAATAGGACATTAGACACATTATAATTGCATTTCCATCATTTCATTCTTCGAGAGTCGTCTCGACGGCCATGTGGAAGTCATAGAACAGCTTATCCACATAAATTATTCATGTTTAGCACCTTTACATAAACTTTTGATCTGTTGCCGTTGATTTTTTATTGGCTAAACAAAAAACTTACTTAAATAGCATCATTGAGACATTCCACCAGCATTGCTTCCTTTGAAGCTTCGGAAGTAGTATGCTCGACCATATGGATCTCGTATAACAACTTATATCTACTAATCATATAATTTCGTCACCAATTTTGTTGCCTTTTGATCCTTCACTATAGATTTTCACTTTGTTTAAAGCTGAAAACTTATTAATTAAGCGTCATTGACATATTCCAATATCGTTTCCACCATTTCAAGCTTCGAGGTTTGTCCATGCATCTATATGCACCTCAGATAGCAAATTACCTATAGAAATTTATAGTTTGATACATTTTTAACCGTTTTGATCCATCATGGTAGATTTTTTATTTTTGCGAAACTGAAAACTTGCTTAAATTGCGTTATCAACAAGTGATAGAAGCCTTTGTTCGTTTCTTGTTTCGAAGTTGTCTTTGCCGCCATTTCAAAATCCTACAACAACTTATATATGTAGGAGTCACATAATTTTTAGCAGTTTGTCATAACCTTTTCATTTATTACTTTGAATTTTCTCCTCCTTTGAAACTCAGAAATCATTTAAATAGGACATTAGACACATTATAATTGCATTTCCATCATTTCATTCTTCGAGAGTCATCTCGACGGCCATGTGGAAGTCATAGAACAGCTTATCCACATAAATTATTCATGTTTAGCACCTTTAAATAAACTTTTGATCTGTTGCCGATGATTTTTTATTGGCTAAACAAAAAACTTACTTAAATAGCATCATTGAGACATTCCACCAGCATTGCTTCCTTTGAAGCTTCGGAAGTAGTATGCTCGACCATATGGATCTCGTATAACAACTTATAACTAGTAATAATATAATTTCGTCACCAATTTTGTTGCCTTTTGATCCTTCACTATAGATTTTCAC
The DNA here is from genome assembly GCF_018294505.1 of Triticum aestivum. Lineage (NCBI taxonomy): Eukaryota > Viridiplantae > Streptophyta > Magnoliopsida > Poales > Poaceae > Triticum > Triticum aestivum. The sequence continues at coordinate 42,251 of NW_025228378.1, read as the reverse complement.
TTTGTTTAAAGCTGAAAACTTATTAATTAAGCGTCATTGACATATTCCAAAATCGTTTCCACCATTTCAAGCTTCGAGGTTAGTCCATGCATCTATATGCACCTCAGATAGCAAATTACCTATATAAGTCTGATAGTTTGATACATTTTTAACCGTTTTGATCCATCATGGTAGATTTTTTATTTTTGCGAAACTGAAAATTTGTTTAAATTGCATTATCAACAAGTGATAGAAGCCTTTGTTCGTTTCTTGTTTCGAAGTTGTCTTTGCCGCCATTTGAAAATCCTACAACAACTTATATATGTAGGAGTCACATAATTTTTAGCAGTTTGTCATAACCTTTTCATTTATTACTTTGAAGTTTCTCCTCCTTTGAAACTCAGAAATCATTTAAATAGGACATTAGACACATTATAATTGCATTTCCATCATTTCATTCTTCGAGAGTCGTCTCGACGGCCATGTGGAAGTCATAGAACAGCTTATCCACATAAATTATTCATGTTTAGCACCTTTACATAAACTTTTGATCTGTTGCCGATGATTCTTTATTGGCTAAACAAAAAACGTACTTAAATAGCATCATTGAGACCTTCCACCAGCATTTCTTCCTTTGAAGCTTCGGAAGTAGTATTTTCGACCATATGGATCTCGTATAACAACTTATAACTAGTAATCATATAATTTCGTCACCAATTTTGTTACCTTTTGATCCTTCACTATAGATTTTCACTTTGTTTAAAGCTGAAAACTTATTAATTAAGCGTCATTGACATATTCCAAAATCGTTTCCACCATTTCAAGCTTCGAGGTTAGTCCATGCATCTATATGCACCTCAGATAGCAAATTACCTATATAAGTCTGATAGTTTGATACATTTTTAACCGTTTTGATCCATCATGGTAGATTTTTTATTTTTGCGAAACTGAAAATTTGTTTAAATTGCATTATCAACAAGTGATAGAAGCCTTTGTTCGTTTCTTGTTTCGAAGTTGTCTTTGCCGCCATTTGAAAATCCTACAACAACTTATATATGTAGGAGTCACATAATTTTTAGCAGTTTGTCATAACCTTTTCATTTATTACTTTGAAGTTTCTCCTCCTTTGAAACTCAGAAATCATTTAAATAGGACATTAGACACATTATAATTGCATTTCCATCATTTCATTCTTCGAGAGTCGTCTCGACGGCCATGTGGAAGTCATAGAACAGCTTATCCACATAAATTATTCATGTTTAGCACCTTTACATAAACTTTTGATCTGTTGCCGATGATTCTTTATTGGCTAAACAAAAAACGTACTTAAATAGCATCATTGAGACCTTCCACCAGCATTTCTTCCTTTGAAGCTTCGGAAGTAGTATGTTCGACCATATGGATCTCGTATAACAACTTATAACTAGTAATCATAGAATTTCGTCACCAATTTTGTTACCTTTTGATCCTTCACAATAGATTTTCACTTTGTTTAAAAGTGAAAACTTATTAATGAAGCGTCATCGACATATTCCAAAATCATTTCCACCATTTCAAGCTTCGAGGTTTGTCCATGCATCTATATGCACCTCAGATAGCAAATTACCTATAGAAATCTGATAGTTTGATAAAAAAATTACCGTTTTGATCCATCATTTTACAGTTTTTATTTTTGCGAAACTGAAAAACTTGTTTAAATTGCATTATCAACAAGTGATAGAAGCCTTTGTTTGTTTCTTGTTTCGAAGTTGTCTTTGCCGCCATTTGAAAATCCTACAACAACTTATATATGTAGGAGTCACATAATTTTTAGCAGTTTTTCATAACCTTTTGATTTATTACTTTGAATTTTCTCCTCCTTTGAAACTCAGAAATCATTTAAATAGGACATTAGACACATTATAATTGCATTTCCATCATTTCATTCTTCGAGAGTCGTCTCGACGGCCATGTGGAAGTCATAGAACAGCTTATCCACATAAATTATTCATGTTTAGCACCTTTACATAAACTTTTGATCTGTTGCCGATGATTCTTTATTGGCTAAACAAAAAAGTACTTAAATAGCATCATTGAGACCTTCCACCAGCATTTCTTCCTTTGAAGCTTCGGAAGTAGTATGTTCGACCATATGGATCTCGTATAACAACTTATAACTAGTAATCATAGAATTTCGTCACCAATTTTGTTACCTTTTGATCCTTCACTATAGATTTTCACTTTGTTTAAAACTGAAAACTTATTAATTAAGCGTCATCGACATATTCCAAAATCGTTTCCACCATTTCAAGCTTCGAGGTTTGTCCATGCATCTATATCCACCTCAGATAGCAAATTACCTATAGAAATCTGATAGTTTGATAAAAAAAATTACCGTTTTGATCCAACATGGTAGAGTTTTTATTTTTGCGAAACTGAAAAACTTGTTTAAATTGCATTATCAACAAGTGATAGAAGCCTTTGTTCGTTTCTTGTTTCGAAGTTGTCTTTGCCGCCATTTCAAAATCCTACAACAACTTATATATGTAGGAGTCAGATAATTTTTAACAGTTTGTCATAATCTTTTGATTTATTACTTTGAAGTTTCTCCTCCTTTGAAACTCAGAAATGTTTTAAATAGGACATTAGACACATTACAATTGCATTTCCATCATTTCATTCTTCGAGAGTCGTCTCGACAGCCATGTAAAAGTCATAGAACAGCTTATCCACATAAATTATTCATGTTTAGCACCTTTACATAGAACTTTTGATCTGTTGCCGATGATTCTTTATTGGCTAAACAAAAAACGTACTTAAATAGCATCATTGAGACCTTCCACCAGCATTTCTTCCTTTGAAGCTTCGGAAGTAGTATGTTCGACCATATGGATCTCGTATAACAACTTATAACTAGTAATCATAGAATTTCGTCACCAATTTTGTTACCTTTTGATCCTTCACTATAGATTTTCACTTTGTTTAAAAGTGAAAACTTATTAATGAAGCGTCATCGACATATTCCAAAATCATTTCCACCATTTCAAGCTTCGAGGTTTGTCCATGCATCTATATGCACCTCAGATAGCAAATTACCTATAGAAATATGATAGTTTGATAAAAAAATTACCGTTTTGATCCATCATTTTAGAGTTTTTATTTTTGCGAAACTGAAAAACTTGTTTAAATTGCATTATCAACAAGTGATAGAAGCCTTTGTTCGTTTCTTGTTTCGAAGTTGTCTTTGCCGCCATTTGAAAATCCTACAACAACTTATATATGTAGGAGTCACATAATTTTTAGCAGTTTTTCATAACCTTTTGATTTATTACTTTGAATTTTCTCCTCCTTTGAAACTCAGAAATCATTTAAATAGGACATTAGACACATTATAATTGCATTTCCATCATTTCATTCTTCGAGAGTCGTCTCGACGGCCATGTGGAAGTCATAGAACAGCTTATCCACATAAATTATTCATGTTTAGAACCTTTACATAAACTTTTGATCTGTTGCCGATGATTCTTTATTGGCTAAACAAAAAAGTATTTAAATAGCATCATTGAGACCTTCCACCAGCATTTCTTCCTTTGAAGCTTCGGAAGTAGTATGTTCGACCATATGGATCTCGTATAACAACTTATAACTAGTAATCATAGAATTTCGTCACCAATTTTGTTATCTTTTGATCCTTCACAATAGATTTTCACTTTGTTTAAAAGTGAAAACTTATTAATGAAGCGTCATCGACATATTCCAAAATCATTTCCACCATTTCAAGCTTCGAGGTTTGTCCATGCATCTATATGCACCTCAGATAGCAAATTACCTATATAAGTCTGATAGTTTGATAAAAAAATTACCGTTTTGATCCATCATTTTACAGTTTTTATTTTTGCGAAACTGAAAAACTTGTTTAAATTGCATTATCAACAAGTGATAGAAGCCTTTGTTCGTTTCTTGTTTCGAAGTTGTCTTTGCCGCCATTTGAAAATCCTACAACAACTTATATATGTAGGAGTCACATAATTTTTAGCAGTTTTTCATAACCTTTTGATTTATTACTTTGAATTTTCTCCTCCTTTGAAACTCAGAAATCATTTAAATAGGACATTAGACACATTATAATTGCATTTCCATCATTTCATTCTTCGAGAGTCGTCTCGACGGCCATGTGGAAGTCATAGAACAGCTTATCCACATAAATTATTCATGTTTAGCACCTTTACATAAACTTTTGATCTGTTGCCGATGATTCTTTATTGGCTAAACAAAAAACGTACTTAAATAGCATCATTGAGACCTTCCACCAGCATTTCTTCCTTTGAAGCTTCGGAAGTAGTATGTTCGACCATATGGATCTCGTATAACAACTTATAACTAGTAATCATATAATTTCGTCACCAATTTTGTTACCTTTTGATCCTTCACTATAGATTTTCACTTTGTTTAAAACTGAAAACTTATTAATTAAGCGTCATCGACATATTCCAAAATCGTTTCCACCATTTCAAGCTTCGAGGTTTGTCCATGCATCTATATCCACCTCAGATAGCAAATTACCTATAGAAATCTGATAGTTTGATAAAAAAATTACCGTTTTGCTCCATCATGGTAGAGTTTTTATTTTTGCGAAACTGAAAAACTTGTTTAAATTGCATTATCAACAAGTGATAGAAGACTTTGTTCGTTTCTTGTTTCGAAGTTGTCTTTGCCGCCATTTCAAAATCCTACAACAACCTATATATGTAGGAGTCAGATAATTTTTAACAGTTTGTCATAACCTTTTGAATTATTACTTTGAATTTTCTCCTCCTTTGAAACTCAGAAATGTTTTAAATAGGACATTAGACACATTACAATTGCATTTCCATCATTTCATTCTTCGAGAGTCGTCTCGACAGCCATGTAAAAGTCATAGAACAGCTTATCCACATAAATTATTCATGTTTAGCACCTTTACATAAACTTTTGATCTGTTGCCGATGATTCTTTATTGGCTAAACAAAAAACGTACTTAAATAGCATCATTGAGACCTTCCACCAGCATTTCTTCCTTTGAACTTCGGAAGTAGTATGTTCGACCATATGGATCTCGTATAACAACTTATAACTAGTAATCATAGAATTTCGTCACCAATTTTGTTACCTTTTGATCCTTCACTATAGATTTTCACTTTGTTTAAAAGTGAAAACTTATTAATGAAGCGTCATCGACATATTCCAAAATCATTTCCACCATTTCAAGCTTCGAGGTTTGTCCATGCATCTATATGCACCTCAGATAGCAAATTACCTATAGAAATCTGATAGTTTGATAAAAAAATTACCGTTTTGATCCATCATTTTAGAGTTTTTATTTTTGCGAAACTGAAAAACTTGTTTAAATTGCATTATCAACAAGTGATAGAAGACTTTGTTCGTTTCTTGTTTCGAAGTTGTCTTTGCCGCCATTTGAAAATCCTACAACAACTTATATATGTAGGAGTCACATAATTTTTAGCAGTTTTTCATAACCTTTTGATTTATTACTTTGAATTTTCTCCTCCTTTGAAACTCAGAAATCATTTAAATAGGACATTAGACACATTATAATTGCATTTCCATCATTTCATTCTTCGAGAGTCGTCTCGACGGCCATGTGGAAGTCATAGAACAGCTTATCCACATAAATTATTCATGTTTAGCACCTTTACATAAACTTTTGATCTGTTGCCGATGATTCTTTATTGGCTAAACAAAAAAGTATTTAAATAGCATCATTGAGACCTTCCACCAGCATTTCTTCCTTTGAAGCTTCGGAAGTAGTATGTTCGACCATATGGATCTCGTATAACAACTTATAACTAGTAATCATATAATTTCGTCACCAATTTTGTTACCTTTTGATCCTTCACTATAGATTTTCACTTTGTTTAAAACTGAAAACTTATTAATTAAGCGTCATCGACATATTCCAAAATCGTTTCCACCATTTCAAGCTTCGAGGTTTGTCCATGCATCTATATGCACCTCAGATAGCAAATTACCTATAGAAATCTGATAGTTTGATAAAAAAATTACCGTTTTGATCCATCATGGTAGAGTTTTTATTTTTGCGAAACTGAAAAACTTGTTTAAATTGCATTATCAACAAGTGATAGAAGCCTTTGTTCGTTTCTTGTTTCGAAGTTGTCTTTGCCGCCATTTCAAAATCCTACAACAACTTATATATGTAGGAGTCAGATAATTTTTAACAGTTTGTCATAACCTTTTGATTTATTACTTCGAATTTTCTCCTCCTTTGAAACTCAGAAATGTTTTAAATAGGACATTAGACACATTACAATTGCATTTCCATCATTTCATTCTTCGAGAGTCGTCTCGACAGCCATGTAAAAGTCATAGAACAGCTTATCCACATAAATTATTCATGTTTAGCACCTTTACATAAACTTTTGATCTGTTGCCGATGATTCTTTATTGGCTAAACAAAAAACGTACTTAAATAGCATCATTGAGACCTTCCACCAGCATTTCTTCCTTTGAAGCTTCGGAAGTAGTATGTTCGACCATATGGATCTCGTATAACAACTTATAACTAGTAATCATAGAATTTCGTCACCAATTTTGTTACCTTTTGATCCTTCACAATAGATTTTCACTTTGTTTAAAAGTGAAAACTTATTAATGAAGCGTCATCGACATATTCCAAAATCATTTCCACCATTTCAAGCTTCGAGGTTTGTCCATGCATCTATATGCACCTCAGATAGCAAATTACCTATAGAAATCTGATAGTTTGATAAAAAAATTACCGTTTTGATCCATCATTTTACAGTTTTTATTTTTGCGAAACTGAAAAACTTGTTTAAATTGCATTATCAACAAGTGATAGAAGCCTTTGTTTGTTTCTTGTTTCGAAGTTGTCTTTGCCGCCATTTGAAAATCCTACAACAACTTATATATGTAGGAGTCACATAATTTTTAGCAGTTTTTCATAACCTTTTGATTTATTACTTTGAATTTTCTCCTCCTTTGAAACTCAGAAATCATTTAAATAGGACATTAGACACATTATAATTGCATTTCCATCATTTCATTCTTCGAGAGTCGTCTCGACGGCCATGTGGAAGTCATAGAACAGCTTATCCACATAAATTATTCATGTTTAGCACCTTTACATAAACTTTTGATCTGTTGCCGATGATTCTTTATTGGCTAAACAAAAAAGTACTTAAATAGCATCATTGAGACCTTCCACCAGCATTTCTTCCTTTGAAGCTTCGGAAGTAGTATGTTCGACCATATGGATCTCGTATAACAACTTATAACTAGTAATCATATAATTTCGTCACCAATTTTGTTACCTTTTGATCCTTCACTATAGATTTTCACTTTGTTTAAAACTGAAAACTTGTTAATTAAGCGTCATCGACATATTCCAAAATCGTTTCCACCATTTCAAGCTTCGAGGTTTGTCCATGCATCTATATGCACCTCAGATAGCAAATTACCTATAGAAATCTGATAGTTTGATAAAAAAATTACCGTTTTGATCCATCATGGTAGAGTTTTTATTTTTGCGAAACTGAAAAACTTGTTTAAATTGCATTATCAACAAGTGATAGAAGCCTTTGTTCGTTTCTTGTTTCGAAGTTGTCTTTGCCGCCATTTGAAAATCCTACAACAACTTATATATGTAGGAGTCAGATAATTTTTAACAGTTTGTCATAACCTTTTGATTTATTACTTTGAATTTTCTCCTCCTTTGAAACTCAGAAATGTTTTAAATAGGACATTAGACACATTACAATTGCATTTCCATCATTTCATTCTTCGAGAGTCGTCTCGACAGCCATGTAAAAGTCATAGAACAGCTTATCCACATAAATTATTCATGTTTAGCACCTTTACATAAACTTTTGATCTGTTACCGATGATTCTTTATTGGCTAAACAAAAAACGTACTTAAATAGCATCATTGAGACCTTCCACCAGCATTTCTTCCTTTGAAGCTTCGGAAGTAGTATGTTCGACCATATGGATCTCGTATAACAACTTATAACTAGTAATCATAGAATTTCGTCACCAATTTTGTTACCTTTTGATCCTTCACAATAGATTTTCACTTTGTTTAAAAGTGAAAACTTATTAATGAAGCGTCATCGACATATTCCAAAATCATTTCCACCATTTCAAGCTTCGAGGTTTGTCCATGCATCTATATGCACCTCAGATAGCAAATTACCTATAGAAATCTGATAGTTTGATAAAAAAAATTACCGTTTTGATCCATCATTTTACAGTTTTTATTTTTGCGAAACTGAAAAACTTGTTTAAATTGCATTATCAACAAGTGATAGAAGCCTTTGTTTGTTTCTTGTTTCGAAGTTGTCTTTGCCGCCATTTGAAAATCCTACAACAACTTATATATGTAGGAGTCACATAATTTTTAGCAGTTTTTCATAACCTTTTGATTTATTACTTTGAATTTTCTCCTCCTTTGAAACTCAGAAATCATTTAAATAGGACATTAGACACATTATAATTGCATTTCCATCATTTCATTCTTCGAGAGTCGTCTCGACGGCCATGTGGAAGTCATAGAACAGCTTATCCACATATATTATTCATGTTTAGCACCTTTACATAAACTTTTGATCTGTTGCCGATGATTCTTTATTGGCTAAACAAAAAAGTACTTAAATAGCATCATTGAGACCTTCCACCAGCATTTCTTCCTTTGAAGCTTCGGAAGTAGTATGTTCGACCATATGGATCTCGTATAACATCTTATAACTAGTAATCATATAATTTCGTCACCAATTTTGTTACCTTTTGATCCTTCACTATAGATTTTCACTTTGTTTAAAACTGAAAACTTATTAATTAAGCGTCATCGACATATTCCAAAATCGTTTCCACCATTTCAAGCTTCGAGGTTTGTCCATGCATCTATATCCACCTCAGATAGCAAATTACCTATAGAAATCTGATAGTTTGATAAAAAAATTACCGTTTTGATCCATCATGGTAGAGTTTTTATTTTTGCGAAACTGAAAAAACTTGTTTAAATTGCATTATCAACAAGTGATAGAAGCCTTTGTTCGTTTCTTGTTTCGAAGTTGTCTTTGCCGCCATTTAAAATCCTACAACAACTTATATATGTAGGAGTCAGATAATTTTTAACAGTTTGTCATAACCTTTTGATTTATTACTTTGAATTTTCTCCTCCTTTGAAACTCAAAAATGTTTTAAATAGGACATTAGACACATTACAATTGCATTTCCATCATTTCATTCTTCGAGAGTCGTCTCGACAGCCATGTAAAAGTCATAGAACAGCTTATCCACATAAATTATTCATGTTTAGCACCTTTACATAAACTTTTGATCTGTTGCCGATGATTCTTTATTGGCTAAACAAAAAACGTACTTAAATAGCATCATTGAGACCTTCCACCAGCATTTCTTCCTTTGAAGCTTCGGAAGTAGTATGTTCGACCATATGGATCTCGTATAACAACTTATAACTAGTAATCATAGAATTTCGTCACCAATTTTGTTACCTTTTGATCCTTCACTATAGATTTTCACTTTGTTTAAAAGTGAAAACTTATTAATGAAGCGTCATCGACATATTCCAAAATCATTTCCACCATTTCAAGCTTCGAGGTTTGTCCATGCATCTATATGCACCTCAGATAGCAAATTACCTATAGAAATCTGATAGTTTGATAAAAAAAATTACCGTTTTGATCCATCATTTTAGAGTTTTTATTTTTGCGAAACTGAAAAACTTGTTTAAATTGCATTATCAACAAGTGATAGAAGCCTTTGTTCATTTCTTGTTTCGAAGTTGTCTTTGCCGCCATTTGAAAATCCTACAACAACTTATATATGTAGGAGTCAGATAATTTTTAGCAGTTTTTCATAACCTTTTGATTTATTACTTTGAATTTTCTCCTTCTTTGAAACTCAGAAATCATTTAAATAGGACATTAGACACATTATAATTGCATTTCCATCATTTCATTCTTCGAGAGTCATCTCGACGGCCATGTGGAAGTCATAGAACAGCTTATCCACATAAATTATTCATGTTTAGCACCTTTACATAAACTTTTGATCTGTTGCCGATGATTCTTTATTGGCTAAACAAAAAAGTATTTAAATAGCATCATTGAGACCTTCCACCAGCATTTCTTCCTTTGAAGCTTCGGAAGTAGTATGTTCGACCATATGGATCTCGTATAACAACTTATAACTAGTAATCATATAATTTCGTCACCAATTTTGTTACCTTTTGATCCTTCACTATAGATTTTCACTTTGTTTAAAACTGAAAACTTATTAATTAAGCGTCATCGACATATTCCAAAATCGTTTCCACCATTTCAAGCTTCGAGGTTTGTCCATGCATCTATATCCACCTCAGATAGCAAATTACCTATAGAAATCTGATAGTTTGATAAAAAAATTACCGTTTTGATCCATCATGGTAGAGTTTTTATTTTTGCGAAACTGAAAAACTTGTTTAAATTGCATTATCAACAAGTGATAGAAGCCTTTGTTCGTTTCTTGTTTCGAAGTTGTCTTTGCCGCCATTTCAAAATCCTACAACAACTTATATATGTAGGAGTCAGATAATTTTTAACAGTTTGTCATAACCTTTTGATTTATTACTTTGAATTTTCTCCTCCTTTGAAACTCAGAAATGTTTTAAATAGGACATTAGACACATTACAATTGCATTTACATCATTTCATTCTTCGAGAGTCGTCTCGACAGCCATGTAAAAGTCATAGAACAGCTTATCCACATAAATTATTCATGTTTAGCACCTTTACATAAACTTTTGATGTGTTGCCGATGATTCTTTATTGGCTAAACCAAAAACGTACTTAAATAGCATCATTGAGACCTTCCAAAAGGATTTCTTCCTTTGAAGCTTCGGAAGTAGTATGTTCGACCATATGGATCTCGTATAACAACTTATAACTAGTAATAATATAATTTCGTCACCAATTTTGTTACCTTTTGATCCTTCACTATAGATTTTCACTTTGTTTAAAACTGAAAACTTATTAATGAAGCGTCATCGACATATTCCAAAATCATTTCCACCATTTCAAGCTTCGAGGTTTGTCCATGCATCTATATGCACCTCAGATAGCAAATTACCTATAGAAATCTGATAGTTCGATAAAAAAATTACCGTTTTGATACATCATGGTAGAGTTTTTATTTTTGCGAAACTGAAAAACTTGTTTAAATTGCATTATCAACAAGTGATAGAAGCCTTTGTTCGTTTCTTGTTTCGAAGTTGTCTTTGCCGCCATTTGAAAATCCTACAACAACTTATATACGTAGGATTCAGATAATTTTTAACAGTTTTTCATAACCTTTTGATTTATTACTTTGAATTTTCTCCTCCTTTGAAACTCAGAAATCATTTGAATAGGACATTAGACACATTATAATTGCATTTCTATCATTTCATTCTTCGAGAGTCGTCTCGACGGCCATGTGGAAGTCATAGAACAGCTTATCCACGTAAATTATTCATGTTTAGCACCTTTACATAAACTTTTGATCTGTTGCCGATGATTCTTTATTGGCTAAACAAAAAAGTACTTAAATAGCATCATTGAGACATTCCACCAGCATTTCTTCCTTTGAAGCTTCGGAAGTAGTATGTTCGACCATATGGATCTCGTATAACAACTTATAATTAGTAATCATATAATTTCGTCACCAATTTTGTTACCTTTTGATCCTTCACTATAGATTTTTACTTTGTTTAAAACTGAAAACTTATTAATTAAGCGTCATCAACATATTCCAAAATCGTTTCCAGCATTTCAAGCTTTGAGATTTGTCCATGCATCTATATGCACCTCAGATAGCAACTTACCTATAAAATCTGATAGTTTGATAAAAAAATTACCGTTTTGATCCATCATTTTATAGTTTTTATTTTTGCGAAACTGAAAAACTTGTTTAAATTGCATTATCAACAAGTGATAGAAGCCTTTGTTCGTTTCTTGTTTCGAAGTTGTCTTTGCCGCCATTTTAAAATCCTACAACAACTTATATATGTAGGAGTCACATAATTTTTAGCAGTTTTTCATAACCTTTTGATTTATTACTTTGAATTTTCTCCTCCTTTGAAACTCAGAAATCATTTGAATAGGACATTAGACACATTATAATTGCATTTCTATCATTTCATTCTTCGAGAGTCGTCTCGACGGCCATGTGGAAGTCATAGAACAGCTTATCCACGTAAATTATTCATGTTTAGCACCTTTACATAAACTTTTGATCTGTTGCCGATGATTCTTTATTGGCTAAACAAAAAACGTACTTAAATAGCATCATTGAGACTTCCACCAGCATTTCTTCCTTTGAAGCTTCGGAAGTAGTATGTTCGACCATATGGATCTCGTATAACAACTTATAACTAGTAATCATATAATTTCGTCACCAATTTTGTTACCTTTTGATCCTTCACTATAGATTTTCACTTTGTTTAAAACTGAAAAACTTATTAATGAAGCGTCATCGACATATTCCAAAATCGTTTCCACCATTTCAAGCTTCGAGGTTTGTCCATGCATCTATATGAACCTCAGATAGCAAATTACCTATAGAAATCTGATAGTTTGATAAAAAAATTACCGTTTTGATCCATCATGGTAGAGTTTTTATTTTTGCGAAACTGAAAAACTTGTTTAAATTGCATTATCAACAAGTGATAGAAGCCTTTGTTCGTTTCTTGTTTCGAAGTTGTCTTTGCCGCCATTTGAAAATCCTACAACAACTTATATATGTAGGAGTCACATAATTTTTAGCAGTTTTTCATAACCTTTTGATTTATTACTTTGAATTTTCTCCTCCTTTGAAACTCAGAAATCATTTAAATAGGACATTAGACACATTATAATTGCATTTCCATCATTTCATTCTTCGAGAGTGGTCTCGACGGCCATGTGGAAGTCATAGAACAGCTTATCCACATCAATTATTCATGTTTAGCACCTTTACATAAACTTTTGATCTGTTGCCGATGATTTTTTATTGGCTAAACAAAAAACTTACTTAAATAGCATCATTGAGACATTCCACCAGCATTTCTTCCTTTGAAGCTTCGGAAGTAGTATGTTCGACCATATGGATCTCGTATAACAACTTATAACTAGTAATCATAGAATTTCGTCACCAATTTTGTTACCTTTTGATCCTTCACTATAGATTTTCACTTTGTTTAAAGCTGAAAACATATTAATTAAGCGTCATTGACATATTCCAAAATCGTTTCCACCATTTCAAGCTTCGAGGTTAGTCCATGCATCTATATGCACCTCAGATAGCAAATTACCTGTAGAAATCTGATAGTTTGATACATTTTTAACCGTTTTGATCCATCATTGTAGATTTTTTTTTGCGAAACTGAAAACTTGTTTAAATTGCATTATCAACAAGTGATAGAAGCCTTTGTTCGTTTCTTGTTTCGAAGTTGTCTTTGCCGCCATTTGAAAATCCTACAACAACTTATATATGTAGGAGTCAGATAATTTTTAACAGTTTGTCATAACCTTTTGATTTATTACTTTGAATTTTCTCCTCCTTTGAAACTCAGAAATCATTTAAATAGGACATTAGACACATTATAATTGCATTTCCATCATTTCATTCTTCGAGAGTCGTCTCGACGGCCATGTGGAAGTCATAGAACAGCTTATCCACATAAATTATTCATGTTTAGCACCTTTACATAAACTTTTGATCTGTTGCCGATGATTCTTTATTGGCTAAACAAAAAACGTACTTAAATAGCATCATTGAGACCTTCCACCAGCATTTCTTCCTTTGAAGCTTCGGAAGTAGTATGTTCGACCATATGGATCTCGTATAACAACTTATAACTAGTAATCATATAATTTCGTCACCAATTTTGTTACCTTTTGATCCTTCACTATAGATTTTCACTTTGTTTAAAACCGAAAAACTTATTAATGAAGCGTCATCGACATATTCCAAAATCGTTTCCACCATTTCAAGCTTCGAGGTTTGTCCATGCATCTATATGAACCTCAGATAGCAAATTACCTATAGAAATCTGATAGTTTGATAAAAAAATTACCGTTTTGATCCATCATGGTAGAGTTTTTATTTTTGCGAAACTGAAAAACTTGTTTAAATTGCATTATCAACAAGTGATAGAAGCCTTTGTTCGTTTCTTGTTTCGAAGTTGTCTTTGCCGCCATTTGAAAATCCTACAACAACTTATATATGTGGGAGTCACATAATTTTTAGCAGTTTTTCATAACCTTTTGATTTATTACTTTGAATTTTCTCCTCCTTTGAAACTCAGAAATCATTTAAATAGGACATTAGACACATTATAATTGCATTTCCATCATTTCATTCTTCGAGAGTGGTCTCGACGGCCATGTGGAAGTCATAGAACAGCTTATCCACATCAATTATTCATGTTTAGCACCTTTACATAAACTTTTGATCTGTTGCCGATGATTTTTTATTGGCTAAACAAAAAACTTACTTAAATAGCATCATTGAGACATTCCACCAGCATTTCTTCCTTTGAAGCTTCGGAAGTAGTATGTTCGACCATATGGATCTCGTATAACAACTTATAACTAGTAATCATATAATTTCGTCACCAATTTTGTTACCTTTTGATCCTTCACTATAGATTTTCACTTTGTTTAAAGCTGAAAACATATTAATTAAGCGTCATTGACATATTCCAAAATCGTTTCCACCATTTCAAGCTTCGAGGTTAGTCCATGCATCTATATGCACCTCAGATAGCAAATTACCTGTAGAAATCTGATAGTTTGATACATTTTTAACCGTTTTGATCCATCATTGTAGATTTTTTATTTTTGCGAAACTGAAAACTTGTTTAAATTGCATTATCAACAAGTGATAGAAGCCTTTGTTCGTTTCTTGTTTCGAAGTTGTCTTTGCCGCCATTTGAAAATCCTACAACAACTTATATATGTAGGAGTCACATAATTTTTAGCAGTTTGTCATAACCTTTTGATTTATTACTTTGAATTTTCTCCTCCTTTGAAACTCAGAAATCATTTGAATAGGACATTAGACACATTATAATTGCATTTCCATCATTTCATTCTTCGAGAGTCGTCTCGACGGCCATGTGGAAGTCATAGAACAGCTTATCCACATAAATTATTCATGTTTAGCACCTTTACATAAACTTTTGATCTGTTGCCGATGATTTTTTATTGGCTAAACAAAAAACGTACTTAAATAGCATCATTGAGACCTTCCACCAGCATTTCTTCCTTTGAAGCTTCGGAAGTAGTATGTTCGACCATATGGATCTCGTATAACAACTTATAACTAGTAATCATATAATTTCGTCACCAATTTTGTTACCTTTTGATCCTTCACTATAGATTTTCACTTTGTTTAAAGCTGAAAACATATTAATTAAGCGTCATTGACATATTCCAAAATCGTTTCCAACATTTCAAGCTTCGAGGTTAGTCCATGCATCTATATGCACCTCAGATAGCAAATTACCTGTAGAAATCTGATAGTTTGATACATTTTTAACCGTTTTGATCCATCATTGTAGATTTTTTTTTTGCGAAACTGAAAACTTGTTTAAATTGCATTATCAACAAGTGATAGAAGCCTTTGTTCGTTTCTTGTTTCGAAGTTGTCTTTGTCGCCATTTGAAAATCCTACAACAACTTATATATGTAGGAGTCACATAATTTTTAGCAGTTTGTCATAACCTTTTGATTTATTACTTTGAATTTTCTCCTCCTTTGAAACTTAGAAATCATTTAAATAGGACATTAGACACATTATAATTGCATTTCCATCATTTCATTCTTCGAGAGTCGTCTCGACGGCCATGTGGAAGTCATAGAACAGCTTATCCACATAAATTATTCATGTTTAGCACCTTTACATAAACTTTTGATCTGTTGCCGATGATTCTTTATTGGCTAAACAAAAAACGTACTTAAATAGCATCATTGAGACCTTCCACCAGCATTTCTTCCTTTGAAGCTTCGGAAGTAGTATGTTCGACCATATGGATCTCGTATAACAACTTATAACTAGTAATCATATAATTTCGTCACCAATTTTGTTACCTTTTGATCCTTCACTATAGATTTTCACTTTGTTTAAAGCTGAAAACATATTAATTAAGCGTCATTGACATATTCCAAAATCGTTTCCAACATTTCAAGCTTCGAGGTTAGTCCATGCATCTATATGCACCTCAGATAGCAAATTACCTGTAGAAATCTGATAGTTTGATACATTTTTAACCGTTTTGATCCATCATTGTAGATTTTTTTTTGCGAAACTGAAAACTTGTTTAAATTGCATTATCAACAAGTGATAGAAGCCTTTGTTCGTTTCTTGTTTCGAAGTTGTCTTTGTCGCCATTTGAAAATCCTACAACAACTTATATATGTAGGAGTCACATAATTTTTAGCAGTTTGTCATAACCTTTTGATTTATTACTTTGAATTTTCTCCTGCTTTGAAACTTAGAAATCATTTAAATAGGACATTAGACACATTATAATTGCATTTCCATCATTTCATTCTTCGAGAGTCGTCTCGACGGCCATGTGGAAGTCATAGAACAGCTTATCCACATAAATTATTCATGTTTAGCACCTTTACATAAACTTTTGATCTGTTGCCGATGATTCTTTATTGGCTAAACAAAAAACGTACTTAAATAGCATCATTGAGACCTTCCACCAGCATTTCTTCCTTTGAAGCTTCGGAAGTAGTATGTTCGACCATATGGATCTCGTATAACAACTTATAACTAGTAATCATATAATTTCGTCACCAATTTTGTTACATTTTGATCCTTCACAATAGATTTTCACTTTGTTTAAAACTGAAAACTTATTAATTAAGCGTCATCGACATATTCCAAAATCTTTTCCACCATTCCAAGCTTCGAGGTTTGTGCATGCATCTATATGCACCTCAGATAGCAAATTACCTATAGAAATCTGATAGTTTGATAAAAAAATTACCGTTTTGATCTATCATGGTAGAGTTTTTATTTTTGCGAAACTGAAAAACTTGTTTAAATTGCATTATCAACAAGTGATAAAAGCCTTTGTTCGTTTCTTGTTTCGAAGTTGTCTTTGCCGCCATTTGAAAATCCTACAACAACTTATATATGTAGGAGTCACATAATTTTTAGCAGTTTTTCATAACCTTTTGATTTATTACTTTGAATTTTCTCCTTCTTTGAAACTCAGAAATCATTTGAATAGGACATTAGACACATTATAATTGCATTTCCATCATTTCATTCTTCGAGAGTCGTCTCGACGGCCATTGGAAATCATAGAACAGCTTATCCACATAAATTATTCATGTTTAGCACCTTTACATAAACTTTTGATCTGTTGCCGATGATTCTTTATTGGCTAAACAAAAAACGTACTTAAATAGCATCATTGAGACCTTCCACCAGCATTTCTTCCTTTGAAGCTTCGGAAGTAGTATGTTCGACCATATGGATCTCGTATAACAACTTATAACTAGTAATCATATAATTTCGTCACCAATTTTGTTACCTTTTGATCCTTCACTATAGATTTTCACTTTGTTTAAAGCTGAAATCATATTAATTAAGCGTCATTGACATATTCCAAAATCGTTTCCACCATTTCAAGCTTCGAGGTTAGTCCATGCATCTATATGCACCTCAGATAGCAAATTACCTGTAGAAATCTGATAGTTTGATACATTTTTAACCGTTTTGATCCATCATTGTAGATTTTTTTTTTTGCGAAACTGAAAACTTGTTTAAATTGCATTATCAACAAGTGATAGAAGCCTTTGTTCGTTTCTTGTTTCGAAGTTGTCTTTGCCGCCATTTGAAAATCCTACAACAACTTATATATGTAGGAGTCACATAATTTTTAGCAGTTTTTCATAACCTTTTGATTTATTACTTTGAATTTTCTCCTTCTTTGAAACTCAGAAATCATTTGAATAGGACATTAGACACATTATAATTGCATTTCCATCATTTCATTCTTCGAGAGTCGTCTCGACGGCCATGTGGAAGTCATAGAACAGCTTATCCACATAAATTATTCATGTTTAGCACCTTTACATAAACTTTTGATCTGTTGCCGATGATTCTTTATTGGCTAAACAAAAAACGTACTTAAATAGCATCATTGAGACCTTCCACCAGCATTTCTTCCTTTGAAGCTTCGGAAGTAGTATGTTCGACCATATGGATCTCGTATAACAACTTATAACTAGTAATCATATAATTTCGTCACCAATTTTGTTACCTTTTGATCCTTCACTATAGATTTTCACTTTGTTTAAAGCTGAAAACATATTAATTAAGCGTGATTGACATATTCCAAAATCGTTTCCAACATTTCAAGCTTCGAGGTTAGTCCATGCATCTATATGCACCTCAGATAGCAAATTACCTGTAGAAATCTGATAGTTTGATACATTTTTAACCGTTTTGATCCATCATTGTAGATTTTTTTTTTGCGAAACTGAAAACTTGTTTAAATTGCATTATCAACAAGTGATAGAAGCCTTTGTTCGTTTCTTGTTTCGAAGTTGTCTTTGTCGCCATTTGAAAATCCTACAACAACTTATATATGTAGGAGTCACATAATTTTTAGCAGTTTGTCATAACCTTTTGATTTATTACTTTGAATTTTCTCCTCCTTTGAAACTTAGAAATCATTTAAATAGGACATTAAACACATTATAATTGCATTTCCATCATTTCATTCTTCGAGAGTCGTCTCGACGGCCATGTGGAAGTCATAGAACAGCTTATCCACATAAATTATTCATGTTTAGCACCTTTACATAAACTTTTGATCTGTTGCCGATGATTCTTTATTGGCTAAACAAAAAACGTACTTAAATAGCATCATTGAGACCTTCCACCAGCATTTCTTCCTTTGAAGCTTCGGAAGTAGTATGTTCGACCATATGGATCTCGTATAACAACTTATAACTAGTAATCATAGAATTTCGTCACCAATTTTGTTACCTTTTGATCCTTCACAATAGATTTTCACTTTGTTTAAAACTGAAAACTTATTAATTAAGCGTCATCGACATATTCCAAAATCTTTTCCACCATTCCAAGCTTCGAGGTTTGTCCATGCATCTATATGCACCTCAGATAGCAAATTACCTATAGAAATCTGATAGTTTGATAAAAAAATTACCGTTTTGATCTATCATGGTAGAGTTTTTATTTTTGCGAAACTGAAAAACTTGTTTAAATTGCATTATCAACAAGTGATAAAAGCCTTTGTTCGTTTCTTGTTTCGAAGTTGTCTTTGCCGCCATTTGAAAATCCTACAACAACTTATATATGTAGGAGTCACATAATTTTTAGCAGTTTTTCATAACCTTTTGATTTATTACTTTGAATTTTCTCCTTCTTTGAAACTCAGAAATCATTTGAATAGGACATTAGACACATTATAATTGCATTTCCATCATTTCATTCTTCGAGAGTCGTCTCGACGGCCATGTGGAAGTCATAGAACAGCTTATCCACATCAATTATTCATGTTTAGCACCTTTACATAAACTTTTGATCTGTTGCCGATGATTCTTTATTGGCTAAACAAAAAACGTACTTAAATAGCATCATTGAGACCTTCCACCAGCATTTCTTCCTTTGAAGCTTCGGAAGTAGTATGTTCGACCATATGGATCTCGTATAACAACTTATAACTAGTAATCATATAATTTCGTCACCAATTTTGTTACCTTTTGATCCTTCACTATAGATTTTCACTTTGTTTAAAGCTGAAAACATATTAATTAAGCGTCATTGACATATTCCAAAATCGTTTCCAACATTTCAAGCTTCGAGGTTAGTCCATGCATCTATATGCACCTCAGATAGCAAATTACCTGTAGAAATCTGATAGTTTGATACATTTTTAACCGTTTTGATCCATCATTGTAGATTTTTTTTTTGCGAAACTGAAAACTTGTTTAAATTGCATTATCAACAAGTGATAGAAGCCTTTGTTCGTTTCTTGTTTCGAAGTTGTCTTTGTCGCCATTTGAAAATCCTACAACAACTTATATATGTAGGAGTCACATAATTTTTAGCAGTTTGTCATAACCTTTTGATTTATTACTTTGAATTTTCTCCTCCTTTGAAACTTAGAAATCATTTAAATAGGACATTAGACACATTATAATTGCATTTCCATCATTTCATTCTTCGAGAGTCGTCTCGACGGCCATGTGGAAGTCATAGAACAGCTTATCCACATAAATTATTCATGTTTAGCACCTTTACATAAACTTTTGATCTGTTGCCGATGATTCTTTATTGGCTAAACAAAAAACGTACTTAAATAGCATCATTGAGACCTTCCACCAGCATTTCTTCCTTTGAAGCTTCGGAAGTAGTATGTTCGACCATATGGATCTCGTATAACAACTTATAACTAGTAATCATATAATTTCGTCACCAATTTTGTTACATTTTGATCCTTCACAATAGATTTTCACTTTGTTTAAAACTGAAAACTTATTAATTAAGCGTCATCGACATATTCCAAAATCTTTTCCACCATTCCAAGCTTCGAGGTTTGTCCATGCATCTATATGCACCTCAGATAGCAAATTACATATAGAAATCTGATAGTTTGATAAAAAAATTACCGTTTTGATCTATCATGGTAGAGTTTTTATTTTTGCGAAACTGAAAAACTTGTTTAAATTGCATTATCAACAAGTGATAAAAGCCTTTGTTCGTTTCTTGTTTCGAAGTTGTCTTTGCCGCCATTTGAAAATCCTACAACAACTTATATATGTAGGAGTCACATAATATTTAGCAGTTTTTCATAACCTTTTGATTTATTACTTTGAATTTTCTCCTCCTTTGAAACTCAGAAATCATTTGAATAGGACATTAGACACATTATAATTGCATTTCCATCATTTCATTCTTCGAGAGTCGTCTCGACGGCCATGTGGAAGTCATAGAACAGCTTATCCACATAAATTATTCATGTTTAGCACCTTTACATAAACTTTTGATCTGTTGCCGATGATTCTTTATTGGCTAAACAAAAAACGTACTTAAATAGCATCATTGAGACCTTCCACCAGCATTTCTTCCTTTGAAGCTTCGGAAGTAGTATGTTCGACCATATGGATCTCGTATAACAACTTATAACTAGTAATCATATAATTTCGTCACCAATTTTGTTACCTTTTGATCCTTCACTATAGATTTTCACTTTGTTTAAAGCTGAAAACATATTAATTAAGCGTCATTGACATATTCCAAAATCGTTTCCAACATTTCAAGCTTCGAGGTTAGTCCATGCATCTATATGCACCTCAGATAGCAAATTACCTGTAGAAATCTGATAGTTTGATACATTTTTAACCGTTTTGATCCATCATTGTAGAATTTTTTTTTGCGAAACTGAAAACTTGTTTAAATTGCATTATCAACAAGTGATAGAAGCCTTTGTTCGTTTCTTGTTTCGAAGTTGTCTTTGTCGCCATTTGAAAATCCTACAACAACTTATATATGTAGGAGTCACATAATTTTTAGCAGTTTGTCATAACCTTTTGATTTATTACTTTGAATTTTCTCCTTCTTTGAAACTCAGAAATCATTTGAATAGGACATTAGACACATTATAATTGCATTTCCATCATTTCATTCTTCGAGAGTCGTCTCGACGGCCATGTGGAAGTCATAGAACAGCTTATCCACATAAATTATTCATGTTTAGCACCTTTACATAAACTTTTGATCTGTTGCCGATGATTCTTTATTGGCTAAACAAAAAACGTACTTAAATAGTATCATTGAGACCTTCCACCAGCATTTCTTCCTTTGAAGCTTCGGAAGTAGTATGTTCGACCATATGGATCTCGTATAACAACTTATAACTAGTAATCATATAATTTCGTCACCAATTTTGTTACCTTTTGATCCTTCACTATAGATTTTCACTTTGTTTAAAGCTGAAAACATATTAATTAAGCGTCATTGACATATTCCAAAATCGTTTCCAACATTTCAAGCTTCGAGGTTAGTCCATGCATCTATATGCACCTCAGATAGCAAATTACCTGTAGAAATCTGATAGTTTGATACATTTTTAACCGTTTTGATCCATCATTGTAGATTTTTTTTTTGCGAAACTGAAAACTTGTTTAAATTGCATTATCAACAAGTGATAGAAGCCTTTGTTCGTTTCTTGTTTCGAAGTTGTCTTTGTCGCCATTTGAAAATCCTACAACAACTTATATATGTAGGAGTCACATAATTTTTAGCAGTTTGTCATAACCTTTTGATTTATTACTTTGAATTTTCTCCTCCTTTGAAACTTAGAAATCATTTAAATAGGACATTAGACACATTATAATTGCATTTCCATCATTTCATTCTTCGAGAGTCGTCTCGACGGCCATGTGGAAGTCATAGAACAGCTTATCCACATAAATTATTCATGTTTAGCACCTTTACATAAACTTTTGATCTGTTGCCGATGATTCTTTATTGGCTAAACAAAAAACGTACTTAAATAGCATCATTGAGACCTTCCACCAGCATTTCTTCCTTTGAAGCTTCGGAAGTAGTATGTTCGACCATATGGATCTCGTATAACAACTTATAACTAGTAATCATATAATTTCGTCACCAATTTTGTTACCTTTTGATCCTTCACTATAGATTTTCACTTTGTTTAAAACTGAAAACTTATTAATTAAGCGTCATCGACATATTCCAAAATCGTTTCCACCATTTCAAGCTTCGAGGTTTGTCCATGCATCTATATGCACCTCAGATAGCAAATTACCTATAGAAATCTGATAGTTTGATAAAAAATTTACCGTTTTGATCCATCATGGTAGAGTTTTTATTTTTGCGAAACTGAAAAACTTGTTTAAATTGCATTATCAACAAGTGATAGAAGCCTTTGTTCGTTTCTTGTTTCGAAGTTGTCTTTGCCGCCATTTGAAAATCCTACAACAACTTATATATGTAGGAGTCACATAATTTTTAGCAGTTTGTCATAACCTTTTGATTTATTACTTTGAATTTTCTCCTCCTTTGAAACTCAGAAATCATTTGAATAGGACATTAGACACATTATAATTGCATTTCCATCATTTCATTCTTCGAGAGTCGTCTCGACGGCCATGTGGAAGTCATAGAACAGCTTATCCACATAAATTATTCATGTTTAGCACCTTTACATAAACTTTTGATCTGTTGCCGATGATTTTTTATTGGCTAAACAAAAAACGTACTTAAATAGCATCATTGAGACCTTCCACCAGCATTTCTTCCTTTGAAGCTTCGGAAGTAGTATGTTCGACCATATGGATCTCGTATAACAACTTATAACTAGTAATCATATAATTTCGTCACCAATTTTGTTACCTTTTGATCCTTCACTATAGATTTTCACTTTGTTTAAAGCTGAAAACATATTAATTAAGCGCCATTGACATATTCCAAAATCGTTTCCACCATTTCAAGCTTCGAGGTTAGTCCATGCATCTATATGCACCTCAGATAGCAAATTACCTGTAGAAATCTGATAGTTTGATACATTTTTAACCGTTTTGATCCATCATTGTAGATTTTTTTTTTGCGAAACTGAAAACTTGTTTAAATTGCATTATCAACAAGTGATAGAAGCCTTTGTTCGTTTCTTGTTTCGAAGTTGTCTTTGCCGCCATTTGAAAATCCTACAACAACTTATATATGTAGGAGTCACATAATTTTTAGCAGTTTGTCATAACCTTTTGATTTATTACTTTGAATTTTCTCCTCCTTTGAAACTCAGAAATCATTTAAATAGGACATTAGACACATTATAATTGCATTTCCATCATTTCATTCTTCGAGAGTCGTCTCGACGGCCATGTGGAAGTCATAGAACAGCTTATCCACATAAATTATTCATGTTTAGCACCTTTACATAAACTTTTGATCTATTGCCGATGATTCTTTATTGGCTAAACAAAAAACGTACTTAAATAGCATCATTGAGACCTTCCACCACCATTTCTTCCTTTGAAGCTTCGGAAGTAGTATGTTCGACCATATGGATCTCGTATAACAACTTATAACTAGTAATCATATAATTTCGTCACCAATTTTGTTACCTTTTGATCCTTCAGAATAGATTTTCACTTTGTTTAAAACTGAAAACTTATTAATTAAGCGTCATCGACATATTCCAAAATCTTTTCCACCATTCCAAGCTTCGAGGTTTGTCCATGCATCTATATGCACCTCAGATAGCAAATTACCTATAGAAATCTGATAGTTTGATAAAAAATTTACCGTTTTGATCTATCATGGTAGAGTTTTTATTTTTGCGAAACTGAAAAACTTGTTTAAATTGCATTATCAACAAGTGATAAAAGCCTTTGTTCGTTTCTTGTTTCGAAGTTGTCTTTGCCGCCATTTGAAAATCCTACAACAACTTATATATGTAGGAGTCACATAATTTTTAGCAGTTTTTCATAACCTTTTGATTTATTACTTTGAATTTTCTCCTTCTTTGAAACTCAGAAATCATTTGAATAGGACATTAGACACATTATAATTGCATTTCCATCATTTCATTCTTCGAGAGTCGTCTCGACGGCCATGTGGAAGTCATAGAACAGCTTATCCACATAAATTATTCATGTTTAGCACCTTTACATAAACTTTTGATCTGTTGCCGATGATTCTTTATTGGCTAAACAAAAAACGTACTTAAATAGCATCATTGAGACCTTCCACCAGCATTTCTTCCTTTGAAGCTTCGGAAGTAGTATGTTCGACCATATGGATCTCGTATAACAACTTATAACTAGTAATCATATAATTTCGTCACCAATTTTGTTACCTTTTGATCCTTCACTATAGATTTTCACTTTGTTTAAAGCTGAAAACATATTAATTAAGCGTGATTGACATATTCCAAAATCGTTTCCAACATTTCAAGCTTCGAGGTTAGTCCATGCATCTATATGCACCTCAGATAGCAAATTACCTGTAGAAATCTGATAGTTTGATACATTTTTAACCGTTTTGATCCATCATTGTAGATTTTTTTTTTGCGAAACTGAAAACTTGTTTAAATTGCATTATCAACAAGTGATAGAAGCCTTTGTTCGTTTCTTGTTTCGAAGTTGTCTTTGTCGCCATTTGAAAATCCTACAACAACTTATATATGTAGGAGTCACATAATTTTTAGCAGTTTGTCATAACCTTTTGATTTATTACTTTGAATTTTCTCCTCCTTTGAAACTTAGAAATCATTTAAATAGGACATTAAACACATTATAATTGCATTTCCATCATTTCATTCTTCGAGAGTCGTCTCGACGGCCATGTGGAAGTCATAGAACAGCTTATCCACATAAATTATTCATGTTTAGCACCTTTACATAAACTTTTGATCTGTTGCCGATGATTCTTTATTGGCTAAACAAAAAACGTACTTAAATAGCATCATTGAGACCTTCCACCAGCATTTCTTCCTTTGAAGCTTCGGAAGTAGTATGTTCGACCATATGGATCTCGTATAACAACTTATAACTAGTAATCATAGAATTTCGTCACCAATTTTGTTACCTTTTGATCCTTCACAATAGATTTTCACTTTGTTTAAAACTGAAAACTTATTAATTAAGCGTCATCGACATATTCCAAAATCTTTTCCACCATTCCAAGCTTCGAGGTTTGTCCATGCATCTATATGCACCTCAGATAGCAAATTACCTATAGAAATCTGATAGTTTGATAAAAAAATTACCGTTTTGATCTATCATGGTAGAGTTTTTATTTTTGCGAAACTGAAAAACTTGTTTAAATTGCATTATCAACAAGTGATAAAAGCCTTTGTTCGTTTCTTGTTTCGAAGTTGTCTTTGCCGCCATTTGAAAATCCTACAACAACTTATATATGTAGGAGTCACATAATTTTTAGCAGTTTTTCATAACCTTTTGATTTATTACTTTGAATTTTCTCCTTCTTTGAAACTCAGAAATCATTTGAATAGGACATTAGACACATTATAATTGCATTTCCATCATTTCATTCTTCGAGAGTCGTCTCGACGGCCATGTGGAAGTCATAGAACAGCTTATCCACATCAATTATTCATGTTTAGCACCTTTACATAAACTTTTGATCTGTTGCCGATGATTCTTTATTGGCTAAACAAAAAACGTACTTAAATAGCATCATTGAGACCTTCCACCAGCATTTCTTCCTTTGAAGCTTCGGAAGTAGTATGTTCGACCATATGGATCTCGTATAACAACTTATAACTAGTAATCATATAATTTCGTCACCAATTTTGTTACCTTTTGATCCTTCACTATAGATTTTCACTTTGTTTAAAGCTGAAAACATATTAATTAAGCGTCATTGACATATTCCAAAATCGTTTCCAACATTTCAAGCTTCGAGGATTGTCCATGCATCTATATGCACCTCAGATAGCAAATTACCTGTAGAAATCTGATAGTTTGATACATTTTTAACTGTTTTGATCCATCATTGTAGATTTTTTTTTTTTGCGAAACTGAAAACTTATTTAAATTGCATTATCAACAAGTGATAGAAGCCTTTGTTCGTTTCTTGTTTCGAAGTTGTCTTTGCCGCCATTTGAAAATCCTACAACAACTTATATATGTAGGAGTCACATAATTTTTAGCAGTTTTTCATAACCTTTTGATTTATTACTTTGAATTTTCTCCTTCTTTGAAACTCAGAAATCATTTGAATAGGACATTAGACACATTATAATTGCATTTCCATCATTTCATTCTTCGAGAGTCGTCTCGACGGCCATGTGGAAGTCATAGAACAGCTTATCCACATAAATTATTCATGTTTAGCACCTTTACATAAAGTTTTGATCTGTTGCCGATGATTTTTTATTGGCTAAACAAAAAACGTACTTAAATAGCATCATTGAGACCTTCCACCAGCATTTCTTCCTTTGAAGCTTCGGAAGTAGTATGTTCGACCATATGGATCTCGTATAACAACTTATAACTAGTAATCATATAATTTCGTCACCAATTTTGTTACCTTTTGATCCTTCACTATAGATTTTCACTTTGTTTAAAGCTGAAAACATATTAATTAAGCGCCATTGACATATTCCAAAATCGTTTCCACCATTTCAAGCTTCGAGGTTAGTCCATGCATCTATATGCACCTCAGATAGCAAATTACCTGTAGAAATCTGATAGTTTGATACATTTTTAACCGTTTTGATCCATCATTGTAGATTTTTTTTTTGCGAAACTGAAAACTTGTTTAAATTGCATTATCAACAAGTGATAGAAGCCTTTGTTCGTTTCTTGTTTCGAAGTTGTCTTTGCCGCCATTTGAAAATCCTACAACAACTTATATATGTAGGAGTCACATAATTTTTAGCAGTTTGTCATAACCTTTTGATTTATTACTTTGAATTTTCTCCTCCTTTGAAACTCAGAAATCATTTAAATAGGACATTAGACACATTATAATTGCATTTCCATCATTTCATTCTTCGAGAGTCGTCTCGACGGCCATGTGGAAGTCATAGAACAGCTTATCCACATAAATTATTCATGTTTAGCACCTTTACATAAACTTTTGATCTGTTGCCGATGATTTTTTATTGGCTAAAAAAACTTACTTAAATAGCATCATTGAGACATTCCACCAGCATTGCTTCCTTTGAAGCTTCAGAAGTAGTATGTTCGACCATATGGATCTCGTATAACAACTTATAACTAGTAATCATATAATTTCGTCACCAATTTTGTTACCTTTTGATCCTTCACTATAGATTTTCACTTTGTTTAAAGCTGAAAACTTATTAATTAAGCGTCATTGACATATTCCAAAATTGTTTCCACAATTTCAAGCTTCGAGGTTAGTCCATGCATCTATATGCACCTCAGATAGCAAATTACCTATATAAATCTGATAGTTTGATACATTTTTAACCGTTTTGATCCATCATGGTAGATTTTTTATTTTTGCAAAACTGAAAACTTGTTTAAATTGCATTATCAACAAGTGATAGAAGCCTTTGTTCGTTTCTCGTTTCGAAGTTGTCTTTGCCGCCATTTGAAAATTCTACAACAACTTATATATGTAGGAGTCACATAATTTTTAGCAGTTTGTCATAACCTTTTGATTTATTACTTTGAATTTTCTCCTCCTTTGAAACTCAGAAATCATTTAAATAGGACATTAGACACGTTATAATTGCATTTCCATCATTTCATTCTTCGAGAGTCGTCTCGACGGCCATGTGGAAGTCATAGAACAGCTTATACACATAAATTATTCATGTTTAACACCTTTACATAAACTTTTGATCTGTTGCCGATGATTATTTATTGGCTAAACAAAAAACTTACTTAAATAGCATCATTGAGACATTCCACCAGCATTTCTTCCTTTGAAGCTTCGGAAGTAGTATGTTCGACCATATGGATCTCGTATAACAACTTATAACTAGTAATCATATAATTTCGTCACCAATTTTGTTACCTTTTGATCCTTCACTATAGATTTTCACTTTGTTTAAAGCTGAAAACATATTAATTAAGCGTCATTGACATATTCCAAAATCGTTTCCACCATTTCAAGCTTCGAGGTTAGTCCATGCATCTATATGCACCTCAGATAGCAAATTACCTGTAGAAATCTGATAGTTTGATACATTTTTAACCGTTTTGATCCATCATTGTAGATTTTTTATTTTTGCGAAACTGAAAACTTGTTTAAATTGCATTATCAACAAGTGATAGAAGCCTTTGTTCGTTTCTTGTTTCGAAGTTGTCTTTGCCGCCATTTGAAAATCCTACAACAACTTATATATGTAGGAGTCACATAATTTTTAGCAGTTTGTCATAACCTTTTGATTTATTACTTTGAATTTTCTCCTCCTTTGAAACTCAGAAATCATTTGAATAGGACATTAGACACATTATAATTGCATTTCCATCATTTCATTCTTCGAGAGTCGTCTCGACGGCCATGTGGAAGTCATAGAACAGCTTATCCACATAAATTATTCATGTTTAGCACCTTTACATAAACTTTTGATCTGTTGCCGATGATTTTTTATTGGCTAAACAAAAAACGTACTTAAATAGCATCATTGAGACCTTCCACCAGCATTTCTTCCTTTGAAGCTTCGGAAGTAGTATGTTCGACCATATGGATCTCGTATAACAACTTATAACTAGTAATCATATAATTTCGTCACCAATTTTGTTACCTTTTGATCCTTCACTATAGATTTTCACTTTGTTTAAAGCTGAAAACATATTAATTAAGCGCCATTGACATATTCCAAAATCGTTTCCACCATTTCAAGCTTCGAGGTTAGTCCATGCATCTATATGCACCTCAGATAGCAAATTACCTGTAGAAATCTGATAGTTTGATACATTTTTAACCGTTTTGATCCATCATTGTAGATTTTTTTTTTGCGAAACTGAAAACTTGTTTAAATTGCATTATCAACAAGTGATAGAAGCCTTTGTTCGTTTCTTGTTTCGAAGTTGTCTTTGCCGCCATTTGAAAATCCTACAACAACTTATATATGTAGGAGTCACATAATTTTTAGCAGTTTGTCATAACCTTTTGATTTATTACTTTGAATTTTCTCCTCCTTTGAAACTCAGAAATCATTTAAATAGGACATTAGACACATTATAATTGCATTTCCATCATTTCATTCTTCGAGAGTCGTCTCGACGGCCATGTGGAAGTCATAGAACAGCTTATCCACATAAATTATTCATGTTTAGCACCTTTACATAAACTTTTGATCTGTTGCCGATGATTATTTATTGGCTAAACAAAAAACTTACTTAAATAGCATCATTGAGACATTCCACCAGCATTTCTTCCTTTGAAGCTTCGGAAGTAGTATGTTCGACCATATGGATCTCGTATAACAACTTATAACTAGTAATCATATAATTTCGTCACCAATTTTGTTACCTTTTGATCCTTCAATATAGATTTTCACTTTGTTTAAAGCTGAAAACTTATTAATTAAGCATCATTGACATATTCCAAAATCGTTTCCGCCATTTCAAGCTTCGAGGTTAGTCCATGCATCTATATGCACCTCAGATATCAAATTACCTATAGAAATCTGATAGTTTGATAGATTTTTAACCGTTTTGATCCATCATGGTAGATTTTTTATTTTTGCGAAATTGAAAACTTGTTTAAATTGCATTATCAACAAGTGATAGAAGCCTTTGTTCGTTTCTTGTTTCGAAGTTGTCTTTGCCGCCATTTGAAAATCCTACAACAACTTATATATGTAGGAGTCACATAATTTTTAGCAGTTTGTCATAACCTTTTGATTTATTACTTTGAATTTTCTCCTCCTTTGAAACTCAGAAATCATTTAAATAGGACATTAGACACATTATAATTGCATTTCCATCATTTCATTCTTCGAGAGTCGTCTCGACGGCCATGTGGAAGTCATAGAACAGCTTATCCACATAAATTATTCATGTTTAGCACCTTTACATAAACTTTTGATCTGTTGCCGATGATTTTTTATTGGCTAAAAAAAACTTACTTAAATAGCATCATTGAGACATTCCACCAGCATTGCTTCCTTTGAAGCTTCGGAAGTAGTATGTTCGACCATATGGATCTCGTATAACAACTTATAACTAGTAATCATATAATTTCGTCACCAATTTTGTTACCTTTTGATCCTTCACTATAGATTTTCACTTTGTTTAAAGCTGAAAACTTATTAATTAAGCGTCATTGACATATTCCAAAATTGTTTCCACAATTTCAAGCTTCGAGGTTAGTCCATGCGTCTATATGCACCTCAAATAGCAAATTACCTATAGAAATCTGATAGTTTGATACATTTTTAACCGTTTTGATCCATCATGGTAGATTTTTTATTTTTGCGAAACTGAAAACTTGTTTAAATTGCATTATCAACAAGTGATAGAAGCGTTTGTTCGTTTCTTGTTTCGAAGTTGTCTTTGCCGCCATTTGAAAATCCTACAACAACTTATATATGTAGGAGTCACATAATTTTTAGCAGTTTGTCATAACCTTTTGATTTATTACTTTCAATTTTCTCCTCCTTTGAAACTCAGAAATCATTTAAATAGGACATTAGACACATTATAATTGCATTTCCATCATTTCATTCTTCGAGAGTCGTCTCGACGGCCATGTGGAAGTCATAGAACAGCTTATCCACATAAATTATTTATGTTTAGCACCTTTACATAAACTTTTGATCTGTTGCCGATGATTTTTTATTGGCTAAACAAAAAACTTACTTAAATAGCATAATTGAGACATTCCACCAGCATTGCTTCCTTTGAAGCTTCGGAAGTAGTATGTTCGACCATATGGATCTCGTATAACAACTTATAACTAGTAATCATATAATTTCGTCACCAATTTTGTTACCTTTCGATCCTTCACTATAGATTTTCACTTTGTTTAAAGCTGAAAACTTATTAATTAAGCGTCATTGACATATTCCAAAATCGTTTCCACAATTTCAAGCTTCGAGGTTAGTCCATGCATCTATATGCACCTCAGATAGCAAATTACCTATAGAAATCTGATAGTTTGATAGATTTTTAACCGTTTTGATCCATCATGGTAGATTTTTTATTTTTGCGAAATTGAAAACTTGTTTAAATTGCATTATCAACAAGTGATAGAAGCCTTTGTTCGTTTCTTGTTTCGAAGTTGTCTTTGCCGCCATTTGAAAATCCTACAACAACTTATATATGTAGGAGTCACATAATTTTTAGCAGTTTGTCATAACCTTTTGATTTATTACTTTGAATTTTCTCCTCCTTTGAAACTCAGAAATCATTTGAATAGGACATTAGACACATTATAATTGCATTTCCATCATTTCATTCTTCGAGAGTCGTCTCGACGGCCATGTGGAAGTCATAGAACAGCTTATCCACATAAATTATTCATGTTTAGCACCTTTACATAAACTTTTGATCTGTTGCCGATGATTCTTTATTGGCTAAACAAAAAACGTACTTAAATAGCATCATTGAGACATTCCACCAGCATTTCTTCCTTTGAAGCTTCGGAAGTAGTATGTTCGACCATATGGATCTCGTATAACAACTTATAACTAGTAATCATATAATTTCGTCACCAATTTTGTTACCTTTTGATCCTTCACTATAGATTTTCACTTTGTTTAAAGCTGAAAACATATTAATTAAGCGTCATTGACATATTCCAAAATCGTTTCCACCATTTCAAGCTTCGAGGTTAGTCCATGCATCTATATGCACCTCAGATAGCAAATTACCTGTAGAAATCTGATAGTTTGATACATTTTTAACCGTTTTGATCCATCATTGTAGATTTTTTTTTTGCGAAACTGAAAACTTGTTTAAATTGCATTATCAACAAGTGATAGAAGCCTTTGTTCGTTTCTTGTTTCGAAGTTGTCTTTGCCGCCATTTGAAAATCCTACAACAACTTATATATGTAGGAGTCACATAATTTTTAGCAGTTTGTCATAACCTTTTGATTTATTACTTTGAATTTTCTCCTCCTTTGAAACTCAGAAATCATTTAAATAGGACATTAGACACATTAT
Source organism: Triticum aestivum (assembly GCF_018294505.1). Taxonomy (NCBI): domain Eukaryota; kingdom Viridiplantae; phylum Streptophyta; class Magnoliopsida; order Poales; family Poaceae; genus Triticum; species Triticum aestivum. The sequence goes on along the minus strand of NW_025228378.1, from coordinate 9,598 downwards.
AATTGCATTTCCATCATTTCATTCTTCGAGAGTCGTCTCGACGGCCATGTGGAAGTCATAGAACAGCTTATCCACATAAATTATTCATGTTTAGCACCTTTACATAAACTTTTGATCTATTGCCGATGATTCTTTATTGGCTAAACAAAAAACGTACTTAAATAGCATCATTGAGACCTTCCACCACCATTTCTTCCTTTGAAGCTTCGGAAGTAGTATGTTCGACCATATGGATCTCGTATAACAACTTATAACTAGTAATCATATAATTTCGTCACCAATTTTGTTACCTTTTGATCCTTCAGAATAGATTTTCACTTTGTTTAAAACTGAAAACTTATTAATTAAGCGTCATCGACATATTCCAAAATCTTTTCCACCATTCCAAGCTTCGAGGTTTGTCCATGCATCTATATGCACCTCAGATAGCAAATTACCTATAGAAATCTGATAGTTTGATAAAAAATTTACCGTTTTGATCTATCATGGTAGAGTTTTTATTTTTGCGAAACTGAAAAACTTGTTTAAATTGCATTATCAACAAGTGATAAAAGCCTTTGTTCGTTTCTTGTTTCGAAGTTGTCTTTGCCGCCATTTGAAAATCCTACAACAACTTATATATGTAGGAGTCACATAATTTTTAGCAGTTTTTCATAACCTTTTGATTTATTACTTTGAATTTTCTCCTTCTTTGAAACTCAGAAATCATTTGAATAGGACATTAGACACATTATAATTGCATTTCCATCATTTCATTCTTCGAGAGTCGTCTCGACGGCCATGTGGAAGTCATAGAACAGCTTATCCACATAAATTATTCATGTTTAGCACCTTTACATAAACTTTTGATCTGTTGCCGATGATTCTTTATTGGCTAAACAAAAAACGTACTTAAATAGCATCATTGAGACCTTCCACCAGCATTTCTTCCTTTGAAGCTTCGGAAGTAGTATGTTCGACCATATGGATCTCGTATAACAACTTATAACTAGTAATCATATAATTTCGTCACCAATTTTGTTACCTTTTGATCCTTCACTATAGATTTTCACTTTGTTTAAAGCTGAAAACATATTAATTAAGCGTGATTGACATATTCCAAAATCGTTTCCAACATTTCAAGCTTCGAGGTTAGTCCATGCATCTATATGCACCTCAGATAGCAAATTACCTGTAGAAATCTGATAGTTTGATACATTTTTAACCGTTTTGATCCATCATTGTAGATTTTTTTTTTGCGAAACTGAAAACTTGTTTAAATTGCATTATCAACAAGTGATAGAAGCCTTTGTTCGTTTCTTGTTTCGAAGTTGTCTTTGTCGCCATTTGAAAATCCTACAACAACTTATATATGTAGGAGTCACATAATTTTTAGCAGTTTGTCATAACCTTTTGATTTATTACTTTGAATTTTCTCCTCCTTTGAAACTTAGAAATCATTTAAATAGGACATTAAACACATTATAATTGCATTTCCATCATTTCATTCTTCGAGAGTCGTCTCGACGGCCATGTGGAAGTCATAGAACAGCTTATCCACATAAATTATTCATGTTTAGCACCTTTACATAAACTTTTGATCTGTTGCCGATGATTCTTTATTGGCTAAACAAAAAACGTACTTAAATAGCATCATTGAGACCTTCCACCAGCATTTCTTCCTTTGAAGCTTCGGAAGTAGTATGTTCGACCATATGGATCTCGTATAACAACTTATAACTAGTAATCATAGAATTTCGTCACCAATTTTGTTACCTTTTGATCCTTCACAATAGATTTTCACTTTGTTTAAAACTGAAAACTTATTAATTAAGCGTCATCGACATATTCCAAAATCTTTTCCACCATTCCAAGCTTCGAGGTTTGTCCATGCATCTATATGCACCTCAGATAGCAAATTACCTATAGAAATCTGATAGTTTGATAAAAAAATTACCGTTTTGATCTATCATGGTAGAGTTTTTATTTTTGCGAAACTGAAAAACTTGTTTAAATTGCATTATCAACAAGTGATAAAAGCCTTTGTTCGTTTCTTGTTTCGAAGTTGTCTTTGCCGCCATTTGAAAATCCTACAACAACTTATATATGTAGGAGTCACATAATTTTTAGCAGTTTTTCATAACCTTTTGATTTATTACTTTGAATTTTCTCCTTCTTTGAAACTCAGAAATCATTTGAATAGGACATTAGACACATTATAATTGCATTTCCATCATTTCATTCTTCGAGAGTCGTCTCGACGGCCATGTGGAAGTCATAGAACAGCTTATCCACATCAATTATTCATGTTTAGCACCTTTACATAAACTTTTGATCTGTTGCCGATGATTCTTTATTGGCTAAACAAAAAACGTACTTAAATAGCATCATTGAGACCTTCCACCAGCATTTCTTCCTTTGAAGCTTCGGAAGTAGTATGTTCGACCATATGGATCTCGTATAACAACTTATAACTAGTAATCATATAATTTCGTCACCAATTTTGTTACCTTTTGATCCTTCACTATAGATTTTCACTTTGTTTAAAGCTGAAAACATATTAATTAAGCGTCATTGACATATTCCAAAATCGTTTCCACCATTTCAAGCTTCGAGGTTAGTCCATGCATCTATATGCACCTCAGATAGCAAATTACCTGTAGAAATCTGATAGTTTGATACATTTTTAACTGTTTTGATCCATCATTGTAGATTTTTTTTTTTGCGAAACTGAAAACTTATTTAAATTGCATTATCAACAAGTGATAGAAGCCTTTGTTCGTTTCTTGTTTCGAAGTTGTCTTTGCCGCCATTTGAAAATCCTACAACAACTTATATATGTAGGAGTCACATAATTTTTAGCAGTTTGTCATAACTTTTTGATTTATTACTTTGAATTTTCTCCTCCTTTGAAACTCAGAAATCATTTAAATAGGACATTAGACACATTATAATTGCATTTCCATCATTTCATTCTTCGAGAGTCGTCTCGACGGCCATGTGGAAGTCATAGAACAGCTTATCCACATAAATTATTCATGTTTAGCACCTTTACATAAACTTTTCATCTATTGCCGACGATTCTTTATTGGCTAAACAAAAAACGTACTTAAATAGCATCATTGAGACCTTCCACCAGCATTTCTTCCTTTGAAGCTTCGGAAGTAGTATGTTCGACCATATGGATCTCGTATAACAACTTATAACTAGTAATCATATAATTTCGTCACCAATTTTGTTACCTTTTGATCCTTCAGAATAGATTTTCACTTTGTTTAAAACTGAAAACTTATTAATTAAGCGTCATCGACATATTCCAAAATCTATTCCACCATTCCAACCTTCGAGGTTTGTCCATGCATCTATATGCACCTCAAATAGCAAATTACCTATAGAAATCTGATAGTTTGATAAAAAATTTACCGTTTTGATCTATCATGGTAGAGTTTTTATTTTTGCGAAACTGAAAAACTTGTTTAAATTGCATTATCAACAAGTGATAGAAGCCTTTGTTCGTTTCTTGTTTCGAAGTTGTCTTTGCCGCCATTTGAAAATCCTACAACAACTTATATATGTAGGAGTCACATAATTTTTAGCAGTTTGTCATAACTTTTTGATTTATTACTTTGAATTTTCTCCTCCTTTGAAACTCAGAAATCATTTGAATAGGACATTAGACACATTATAATTGCATTTCCATCATTTCATTCTTCGAGAGTCGTCTCGACGGCCATGTGGAAGTCATAGAACAGCTTATCCACATAAATTATTCATGTTTAGCACCTTTACATAAACTTTTGATCTGTTGCCGATGATTCTTTATTGGCTAAACAAAAAACGTACTTAAATAGCATCATTGAGACATTCCACCAGCATTTCTTCCTTTGAAGCTTCGGAAGTAGTATGTTCGACCATATGGATCTCGTATAACAACTTATAACTAGTAATCATATAATTTCGTCACCAATTTTGTTACCTTTTGATCCTTCACTATAGATTTTCACTTTGTTCAAAACTGAAAAACTTATTAATGAAGCGTCATCGACATATTCCAAAATCGTTTCCACCATTTCAAGCTTCGAGGTTTGTCCATGCATCTGTATGAACCTCAGATAGCAAATTACCTATAGAAATCTGATAGTTTGATAAAAAAATTACCGTTTTGATCCATCATGGTAGAGTTTTTATTTTTGCGAAACTGAAAAACTTGTTTAAATTGCATTATCAACAAGTGATAGAAGCCTTTGTTCGTTTCTTGTTTCGAAGTTGTCTTTGCCGCCATTTGAAAATCGTACAACAACTTATATATGTAGGAGTCACATAATTTTTAGCAGTTTTTCATAACCTTTTGATTTATTACTTTGAATTTTCTCCTCTTTTGAAACTCAGAAATCATTTAAATAGGACATTAGACACATTATAATTGCATTTCCATCATTTCATTCTTCGAGAGTGGTCTCGACGGCCATGTGGAAGTCATAGAACAGCTTATCCACATCAATTATTCATGTTTAGCACCTTTACATAAACTTTTGATCTGTTGCCGATGATTTTTTATTGGCTAAACAAAAAACTTACTTAAATAGCATCATTGAGACATTCCACCAGCATTTCTTCCTTTGAAGCTTCGGAAGTAGTATGTTCGACCATATGGATCTCGTATAACAACTTATAACTAGTAATCATATAATTTCGTCACCAATTTTGTTACCTTTTGATCCTTCACTATAGATTTTCACTTTGTTTAAAGTTGAAAACATATTAATTAAGCGTCATTGACATATTCCAAAATCGTTTCCACCATTTCAAGCTTCGAGGTTAGTCCATGCATCTATATGAACCTCAGATAGCAAATTACCTATAGAAATCTGATAGTTTGATAAAAAAAATTACCGTTTTGATCCATCATGGTAGAGTTTTTATTTTTGCGAAACTGAAAAACTTGTTTAAATTGCATTATCAACAAGTGATAGAAGCCTTTGTTCGTTTCTTGTTTCGAAGTTGTCTTTGCCGCCATTTGAAAATCGTACAACAACTTATATATGTAGGAGTCACATAATTTTTAGCAGTTTGTCATAACCTTTTGATTTATTACTTTGAATTTTCTCCTCCTTTGAAACTCAGAAATCATTTGAATAGGACATTAGACACATTATAATTGCATTTCCATCATTTCATTCTTCGAGAGTCGTCTCGACGGCCATGTGGAAGTCATAGAACAACTTATCCACATAAATTATTCATGTTTAGCACCTTTACATAAACTTTTGATCTGTTGCCGATGATTTTTTATTGGCTAAACAAAAAACGTACTTAAATAGCATCATTGAGACCTTCCACCAGCATTTCTTCCTTTGAAGCTTCGGAAGTAGTATGTTCGACCATATGGATCTCGTATAACAACTTATAACTAGTAATCATATAATTTCGTCACCTATTTTGTTACCTTTTGATCCTTCACTATAGATTTTCACTTTGTTTAAAAGTGAAAACTTATTAATGAAGCGTCATCGACATATTCAGAAATCATTTCCACCATTTCAAGCTTCGAGGTTTGTCCATGCATCTATATGCACCTCAGATAGCAAATTACCTATAGAAATCTGATAGTTTGATAAAAAAATTACCGTTTTGATACATCATTTTAGAGTTTTTATTTTTGCAAAACTGAAAAACTTGTTTAAATTGCATTATCAACAAGTGATAGAAGCCTTTGTTCGTTTCTTGTTTCGAAGTTGTCTTTGCCGCCATTTGAAAATCCTACAACAACTTATATATGTAGGAGTCACATAATTTTTAGCAGTTTGTCATAACCTTTGGATTTATTACTTTGAATTTTCTCCTCCTTTGAAACTCAGAAATCATTTAAATAGGACATTAGACACATTATAATTGCATTTCCATCATTTCATTCTTCGACAGTCGTCTCGACGGCCATGTGGAAGTCATAGAACAACTGATCCACATAAATTATTCATGTTTAGCACCTTTACATAAACTTTTGATCTGTTGCCGATGGTTCTTTATTGGCTAAACAAAAAACATACTTAAATAGCATCATTGAGACATTCCACCAGCATTGCTTCCTTTGAAGCTTCGGAAGTAGTATGTTCGACCATATGGATCTCGTATAACAACTTATAACTAGTAATCATATAATTTCGTCACCAATTTTGTTACCTTTTGATCCTTCAGAATAGATTTTCACTTTGTTTAAAACTGAAAACTTATTAATTAAGCGTCATTGACATATTCCAAAATCGTTTCCACCATTTCAAGCTTCGAGGTTAGTCCATGCATCTATATGCACCTCAGATAGCAAATTACCTATAGAAATCTGATAGTTTGATAAAAAAATTTACCGTTTTGATACATCATGGTAGAGTTTTTATTTTTGCGAAACTGAAAAACTTGTTTAAATTGCATTATCAACAAGTGATAGAAGCCTTTGTTCGTTTCTTGTTTCGAAGTTGTCTTTGCCGCCATTTGAAAATCCTACAACAACTTATATATGTAGAAGTCACATAATTTTTAGCAGTTTGTCATAACCTTTTGATTTATTACTTTGAATTTTCTCCTCCTTTGAAACTCAGAAATCATTTGAATAGGACATTAGACACATTATAATTGCATTTCCATCATTTCATTCTTCGAGAGTCGTCTCGACGGCCATGTGGAAGTCATAGAACAGCTTATCCACATAAATTATTCATGTTTAGCACCTTTACATAAACTTTTGATCTGTTGCCGATGATTTTTTATTGGCTAAACAAAAAACGTACTTAAATAGCATCATTGAGACCTTCCACCAGCATTTCTTCCTTTGAAGCTTCGGAAGTAGTATGTTCGACCATATGGATCTCGTATAACAACTTATAACTAGTAATCATATAATTTCGTCACCAATTTTGTTACCTTTTGATCCTTCACTATAGATTTTCACTTTGTTTAAAGCTGAAAACATATTAATTAAGCGCCATTGACATATTCCAAAATCGTTTCCACCATTTCAAGCTTCGAGGTTAGTCCATGCATCTATATGCACCTCAGATAGCAAATTACCTGTAGAAATCTGATAGTTTGATACATTTTTAACCGTTTTGATCCATCATTGTAGATTTTTTTTTTGCGAAACTGAAAACTTGTTTAAATTGCATTATCAACAAGTGATAGAAGCCTTTGTTCGTTTCTTGTTTCGAAGTTGTCTTTGCCGCCATTTGAAAATCCTACAACAACTTATATATGTAGGAGTCACATAATTTTTAGCAGTTTGTCATAACCTTTTGATTTATTACTTTGAATTTTCTCCTCCTTTGAAACTCAGAAATCATTTAAATAGGACATTAGACACATTATAATTGCATTTCCATCATTTCATTCTTCGAGAGTCGTCTCGACGGCCATGTGGAAGTCATAGAACAGCTTATCCACATAAATTATTCATGTTTAGCACCTTTACATAAACTTTTGATCTGTTGCCGATGATTCTTTATTGGCTAAACAAAAAACGTACTTAAATAGCATCATTGACACCTTCCACCAGCATTTCTTCCTTTGAAGCTTCGGAAGTAGTATGTTCGACCATATGGATCTCGTATAACAACTTATAACTAGTAATCATATAATTTCGTCACCAATTTTGTTACCTTTTGATCCTTCACAATAGATTTTCACTTTGTTTAAAACTGAAAACTTATTAATTAAGCGTCATCGACATATTCCAAAATCTTTTCCACCATTCCAAGCTTCGAGGTTTGTCCATGCATCTATATGCACCTCAGATAGCAAATTACCTATAGAAATCTGATAGTTTGAGAAAAAATTTACCGTTTTGATCCATCATGGTAGTGTTTTTATTTTTGCGAAACTGAAAAACTTGTTTAAATTGCATTATCAACAAGTGATAGAAGCCTTTGTTCGTTTCTTGTTTCGAAGTTGTCTTTGTCGCCATTTGAAAATCCTACAACAACTTATATATGTAGGAGTCAGATAATTTTTAGCAGTTTTTCATAACCTTTTGATTTATTACTTTGAATTTTCTCCTCCTTTATAACTCAGAAATCATTTGAATAGGACATTAGACACATTATAATTGCATTTCCATCATTTCATTCTTCGAGAGTCGTCTCGACGGCCATGTGGAAGTCATAGAACAACTTATCCACATAAATTATTCATGTTTAGCACCTTTACATAAACTTTTGATCTGTTGCCGATGATTTTTTATTGGCTAAACAAAAAACGTACTTAAATAGCATCATTGAGACCTTCCACCAGCATTTCTTCCTTTGAAGCTTCGGAAGTAGTATGTTCGACCATATGGATCTCGTATAACAACTTATAACTAGTAATCATATAATTTCGTCACCTATTTTGTTACCTTTTGATCCTTCACTATAGATTTTCACTTTGTTTAAAAGTGAAAACTTATTAATGAAGCGTCATCGACATATTCAGAAATCATTTCCACCATTTCAAGCTTCGAGGTTTGTCCATGCATCTATATGCACCTCAGATAGGAAATTACCTATAGAAATCTGATAGTTTGATAAAAAAATTACCGTTTTGATACATCATTTTAGAGTTTTTATTTTTGCGAAACTGAAAAACTTGTTTAAATTGCATTATCAACAAGTGATAGAAGCCTTTGTTCGTTTCTTGTTTCGAAGTTGTCTTTGCCGCCATTTGAAAATCCTACAACAACTTATATATGTAGGAGTCACATAATTTTTAGCAGTTTGTCATAACCTTTGGATTTATTACTTTGAATTTTCTCCTCCTTTGAAACTCAGAAATCATTTAAATAGGACATTAGACACATTATAATTGCATTTCCATCATTTCATTCTTCGACAGTCGTCTCGACGGCCATGTGGAAGTCATAGAACAACTGATCCACATAAATTATTCATGTTTAGCACCTTTACATAAACTTTTGATCTGTTGCCGATGGTTCTTTATTGGCTAAACAAAAAACATACTTAAATAGCATCATTGAGACATTCCACCAGCATTGCTTCCTTTGAAGCTTCGGAAGTAGTATGTTCGACCATATGGATCTCGTATAACAACTTATAACTAGTAATCATATAATTTCGTCACCAATTTTGTTACCTTTTGATCCTTCAGAATAGATTTTCACTTTGTTTAAAACTGAAAACTTATTAATCAAGCGTCATTGACATATTCCAAAATCGTTTCCACCATTTCAAGCTTCGAGGTTAGTCCATGCATCTATATGCACCTCAGATAGCAAATTACCTATAGAAATCTGATAGTTTGATAAAAAAATTTACCGTTTTGATACATCATGGTAGAGTTTTTATTTTTGCGAAACTGAAAAACTTGTTTAAATTGCATTATCAACAAGTGATAGAAGCCTTTGTTCGTTTCTTGTTTCGAAGTTGTCTTTGCCGCCATTTGAAAATCCTACAACAACTTATATATGTAGAAGTCACATAATTTTTAGCAGTTTGTCATAACCTTTTGATTTATTACTTTGAATTTTCTCCTCCTTTGAAACTCAGAAATCATTTGAATAGGACATTAGACACATTATAATTGCATTTCCATCATTTCATTCTTCGAGAGTCGTCTCGACGGCCATGTGGAAGTCATA